>NC_051861.1:82776611-83022730 GCF_015732765.1 Culex quinquefasciatus | reverse complement strand
TTATCTCGAAATGCATATTCTTTAAAGTGCTGAAATTGTATTGATTTTATGGATTTTCTTTGAAAAATCGGAAATAACATTTTAAAATGGCTGTATCTCGAGAACTACATCAGCAAACCTTCTGAAACGGCCCAGAGATACTTGACAGTCATATGAAGCAAAAACCTTTATCTCGAAATGCATATTAAAATGCTGAAATTGTATTGATTTTATGGTTTTCTTTGAAAATCGAAATAACATTTTAAAATGGCTGTATCTTGAGAACTATCAGCAAACCTTCTGAAACTTGGCCCAGAGATACTTGACAGTCATATGAAGCAAAACACCTTTATCTCGAAATGCATATTATTTAAAGTGCTGAAATTGTATTGATTTTATGGTTTTCTTTGAAAATCGGAAATAACATTTTAAAATATTGTATCTCGAGAACTACATCAGCAAACCTTCTGAAACTTGGCCCAGAGATACTTGACAGTCATATGAAGCAAAAACACCTTTTATCTCGAAATGCATATTCTTTAGAGTGCTGAAATTGTATTGATTGTTTTGGTTTTCTTATTAAAAATCGGATGTAACATCTTAAAAGGGCTGTATCTCGAAAACTACATCAGCGAATGTTTTTATTTTTTGCACAGAGATGCGCTATGGTGTAAGGAATCGATAGACCCCAAAATCTCGGAGTGCATATTTTTTTTCATAATAACGGTATTTTGAGCACCGTGGCTGGAATTAGATGCTGTTCCCCTACGTGGACCAGCTGCGTACCGGCGAGGCCAACGTGCTAGTTATTCCGGTGGAAGTTGAGCCAGCGCATCCAAGAGCAGACTTGGAAGCTGTGGTGGCGGAGATTCCTAGGACGAGTCGGATGAAGAGTTTGCGAGGAGGCTGATGCCGTCGGGCAGGACTTTTCCGATGATATGAAGATCAACGAGAAAGATTAGCGGGAGATGTTTCAAAACAAGTTTGACATTTTTGCATTTTCCCGTTTGAAACGAAATTCGTACACTCAACCCCCGGTGGTTGGTCACTTTTTCGTTTGACACTTTTTTAGTTTGTACCCCGTTGGTTGGTCAAAGTCAAACTAAAAAGTGACGAACTGACACTTTTTATACGGCGCTCACACACACTATCAAAACAAACGTTTGGTCAAAGGGCTGGAAACTCTAATATTACTTAGGAATACTAAGTATACTAACGATATTCCAGTATACTTGTTAGTATACTAACCGAAAAGCAATAAACTGTCAGTATACTAAGATACTCTCAGTATATTGGTAAGTATACTGGCGATATGTAAAGGAAATAATAAGTATACTAACATATATTTTGATATACTGGTCAACATAATAATTATAGCTCTAAGAGTTTCTATCCCCTTGCGTTTGGTAGTGTGTGTGAACTCCGTGTAAAAGGGGTGTCAAACTAAAAAGTGACCTCGTTCGTTTGACAACAGTTGGTGTCAAACCATCGGGGTTTGAGTGTACACGATTCGAATCGAATTCCGTTTCAGAATTCGGATTGAACCGACTGGGAATGCTGTCGCGGTGCAACGGTACAATCAAAACTGACAGCATTTTGTTTTTGTTAACTCCTTCCCCTGCAGCGTGTTGACGTGCACTCGATGCTGCCAGTTTCAAATATTTATCATCTCATCATTTTTTTTTGTTAGCAAAATTCGCAAAATTCTATGTATAAGAATTTCATTGTTTCAACTTATCAATAGGTATCACTGTGTAAAGCAGTTATGGTCAGCATTTAAATTCTTACCTTTAAAATCAGCTCTGTAAGGAATTTACCTTCACAACCAAAAGACTGCTATTGTTGGTTGAGCTATTAGTACAAGATAATAGATTTTCTTATCAAAGCCGACTTCTCAACTTCACGAACAATTCAATAGTCAACGAATCGCTTTGAAGTATTCCTTAAGCCAGCTATCTCAGTCTAAGGCCCCTTCGTCAGCTGGTAAGTTATTTTATTGGCTGAACCTTTCAATATTAATGTAAGTTTTACTTTAATTATTTCGAAATGGTAAAATCTTGAAACAGTCATAGTGGATTATCTCGCTAATAACCGGAATGGCGATGGCTACGTATTTTGTAACGGCTTCTCCAGTTGTTTTTACAATTATGGTATATGTAGTGGAAGCGGAAGTCGATTCTGGATTTTCATAGACCAACGAATAAAAATCGGTTTACACCGACTTGAAGATGCAAGCAAGATGGACTGATCTGGCCATGAATACGACGAAAACCAAATTTCATCGCAGGTAGGGGCTCCAAGAATAACGGCCCCTGAAGTCTCACCTCATTACGGAGCTAGAGCATGTGATCGGGTTAGTGTACTTGGGATCGCTGGTAACTGCCGACAACGACACCAGCATAGATATCTACGTTGTCTTCTTCGAATTACGGAAAACCCTTATATCTAAAAACATACTTGCGATTGTCTCAAAGTTATAAAAAGCTGAAACAATCAACGTGATGAAAAACTGCCTATGTTATTAACTCAGGTTAATTTGGTGTCTCTACTTCAAATTGGAACCAGTGTTAGTTTTGCTGAAAATTGTATGCATTCTAAGCAAGTACAATGCCTTGGTTTTACCTCCGCGTCCTATAGGTACTGAAATACAAGTTCAAGTTCAACCTCTAAGATCGTTCCACTCTACGAACGTTTTGTAATTCAATTAACAACGATTTCGCACCAATTGAATGATCCATCCCCAACTTCCAGTTCCATTCAGACTTTCTCGCGAGAATCACGCCTTCTGCAGAATGTCTCCCAAAACGTTCCCCGTTCTAATCGTGTCCCTTCTGCTCGTAGCCACAGTTCACTCCGATCCCCGGCACCGCTCTATGAACGCACTCCTCAGGATGGGCAAACGGCAGATCTTCCTGATGTCCTCGTCGGCCGTGCACGGGTACGAGTATCTGCAGCACGCCGAGTCCGACCTGCGGGCGTACTTTGGCAAGTGAGTATTACACGTTGAATAGTTCTTACTGGAGTTTGAGTTTGAGTTGCTTTTGCTGCATGGGTTCGACAACAATCGTGATTTTTATATTCCAGGAACAACGTCAAGAAGGTGCTCTTCATTCCGTACGCCCTGTCGAACCACGACGCGTACACCGAAAAGGTCGGAACCGTCCTGAAGCGGTGGGGCTTCGACTGCGAGGGCATCCACCGTCAGTCGGACCCGGTCCAGGCCGTGAACGACGCCCAAGCGATCTACATCGGCGGTGGCAACACCTTCCTCCTGCTCAAGTCCCTGTACGACAACGCACTGGTGGAACCGATCCGGGACCGCGTCCTGAACGGGTCCGTCCCGTACGTGGGCAGTTCGGCGGGAACGAACGTCGCGACGCGCTCGATCCAGACGACAAACGACATGCCGATCATCTTCCCGCCGACCTTTGACGCGCTCGCGCTGGTGCCGTTCAACATCAACCCGCACTATCTGGACCCGGAGGTGGGCGGAAAGCACAAGGGGGAAACGCGCGAGGAACGGATCGTGCAGTTTCACGAGTTGAACGAAGCGCCGGTGCTGGGACTGCGTGAGGGATCGACCCTGCTGGTGGATGGCGATCGGGCGACGCTCATTGGTGTTAATAAGGCGCGCCTGTTTCGACGCGGCCAGGAACCGCAGGAGTTTGAAAGTGGAGCCGATTTTAGCTTTTTGATGAAGTAAAGGAAAGTTATATTTTGGTTATCACATTTGTGTGGCTTTTGGAAAAGCCAATTTCAACATAATTGTAAAAGATATGAAATAGATGAAAACATATATTTTTGTCTTTGATGCTTTCACATTTCAAAGCTGGCTTAAAAAAAGAGATACTAGGGCTTTTGTTAATTTGATTTGGTTAACCCAGCCGGACCCTAAGATGACAGTTTTCGTGAGTTGCGCGTATTCACCGACAGAGTCCGCCCATTGAATACGCAACTCAAAATTTGCATGAGATTCTTTGTTTTCGAGACGGCTTTGGCGGCACGCTCACTTCAACTGTTCTAGACTAATATTTGAACGTGGAGTATCTCTAAACAAGTTTTTCATGAATATGATTCCAGTCGTTTTAAACCGAAACAAGGCAGAAACTATATTTATTCAAACTATTCGCCATTTTCAAAAGTTTGGCTAGATAATATCAAAGACCGCCATCTTAGGCCCACTGGGCCCACAAAAAGAGGTACGCTCAGTTTGTATGGGAGCTGTCAACATGCTCCCGGGCTGGGTTAACCGCGGTGGATTTTCTTGAAATAATTCGAACTGTCAAAAATCCACCAAAGCATCTACCGGTGGATACTTTTCTACCACAGATTTTTGTGCGATCAATGTGGTAGATGCTTTGGTGGATTTTTGACAGTTCGAATTATTTCAAGAAAATCCACCGCGGTTGTACGCTGATCGGAAGGAAGGGGTCAAGAAATGGCTTTACGAACAGCAGAACAAAGGAGAGGGAGCGATTTCTTGGGGCTTTTCTTCACCCTCTCTGGCTTGCTCTAGCTGCCGCTGCTGCCCATTTGATTTTTTTCTTGACCGGTTCCTTCCGAAGTGCGTATACCGCTTTAACCAAAGCCCTACTGTCTACCTTTTTGTCTAGTTCAGGAGCAACATTTGAAAGGGGCGGTACGCCATTGCTCTTAAGGCCTTTCGTCCCATTTAAACGCGTGCTCTTTATGCAATATTGAATCATCAGGTTGCCACCAGTTTTGTTTTTGTTAATTTTGCTTTATATTTGACAGATTTTTATTGCTGTCAGATTATACACGCAGAGAAATTTAACTAATTTTATTGACAATTTTGCTCCTAATTGGGTACTAAACAGCCCGGGAGCATGTTGACAGCTCCCATACAAACTGAGCGTACCTCTTTGTGTGGGCCCAGTGGGCCTAAGATGGCGATTTTTGATATTATCTAGCCAAACTTTTGAAAATGGCGAATAGTTTGAATAAATATAGTTTCTGTCTTGTTTCGGTTTAAAACGACAAAATAAGCAGTCTGGAATCATTTTCATAAAAAACTTGTTTAGAGATACGCCACGTTAAAATATTAGCCTAGAACAGTTGAAGTGAGCGTGCCGTGAAAGCCGTCACGAAAACAAAGAATCTCATGCAAATTTTGAGTTGCGTATTTAATGGGCGGACTCTGACGAGGTCCACTGGCCATCTGTCGGTGAATACGCGCAACTCACGAAAACTGTCATCTTAAGGTCCGGCTGGTACTAAAGCCCTACGTAAATTTGTATGTACAACGGTAAAAACACGATTAAAAACCATTTATGATCACTTTTTTTCACTTTAATGCAAAAAAAAAAAAACAAAATGACAAGACAACATTTTTTCGATGGATTAACCATGGTCCCCTTGTCAAGAAGGATCTCGGCTGGATGGTTACTTGGGTAGAGTTTACCCGACGTCACTAGGGACCTACATAGGGAAATGAAATGTTCTGGGAGAAATTTCAAACACCCAAAGTCATTCAAATTTAGGGCTGGTATGCTCTTCAAAAGAAAGGGTGTCAAGAAACAGCTTAACGAACGGCAGAACAAAAGAGAGGAAATGTTTTCTTGGGGCTTTTCTTCACCCTCTCTGACTTGCTTTCGCTACCGCTGCTGCCCATTTGAAATTTTTCTTGACCGATTCCTTCCGAAGTGCGTACCTTACAATAAGGTTGAAAAACTTGTTGTTTTTCTTTCTTGCTGGCACTTTGTTTATACCGAACAAGCACAAACATAACAAAAACTATCAGATTATTATCAACAACAGTTAACAATACTTGTAATTGTAAGAAGTCTATTTTTTTGCCAAAACTATTTTAAATTGATTCCAACCTTTTTCTTGCATGATCTTGTTGCTCGATTGGAACCCCGATTTGAAAGTTCGATTGGAACCCTGAGAGTGACATTTCGCCTCTCCATATAGGCTCTCTAGACGTCACACTGATAATCAACATTCCACACTGTTCAGTTCACTTTTACACACTTGTATGGGATTTTTCAGTTCAAGTATGATTACACGAAAGTGTGTAATCATACTTGAACTGAAAAATCCCATACAAGTGTGTAAAAGTGAACTGAAAAAAGTGTAATGGCCTATCTACAATCACTTAGCTTAGAAAATTTCACTTAGCTTAGGAATTTGAATCAATGGAAATGAATCTGAGTTTCTACAATGGAAAAGTAATCAAATTAGAAACTGACGTTTGGTTTGAAAATTTTCAAAATCTACGGTAAGTTGACGTTTCCATATCAAAGGTAAACAAACAACTGCATAGCAACGTATATCAGCCCAGCAAGGTTTCTAAGTTGATTGTGGATGACGAACGTAAGTTGCAGACTTTCCTAAGTAACTACTTTACTTAGATGTTCTAAGCTAAGTGATTGTAGATAGGCCATAATGCTGTTTACCAGTGCACTGCTTCAAACAGTTTTCTCTGCGTGTCACCCAGCGAAATTACAAAACAAATTCGCATCACCATCGCGGCTCCCCTCGACCAAACTGACAGCATTATCTGTAAAACGTCAAACCATCGAAACGTCAAACAGCGCGTGTTTTGATTTCTCGCGTGCATGCTGATCGGTGCCCGGTTTCCAGAATCACGTCGTAAAATTTCCGTTCATTCCGACACGTTTTCGATTAAATTTCCTGCAATAAAATAGTGAAAGTGATTAAGGTTGATAGTTTAGGGTGAATTGTTTCAAGTTTCGTCTAAAAACCGTTCAAAATGCAACAGGACGAGGTAAGATTCGGCTTTGTTTTGGGTTTTCCACCCACCTTAACCTTATTTTTTCCGTTGACCCGGATTCCGGTCCGCCTTGCAGATTGTCTGGAGCATCATCAGCCGGCAGTTTTGCTCGTACCAGGTGAAAACGCAAACGCAAAACTTTTGCCGCAACGAGTACAGCTTGACGGGTTTGTGCTCCCGGAAGGCCTGTCCGATTGCCAACAGCAAGTATGCCACGATCCGGGAGGAGAACGGAATCGCGTACCTGTACATGAAGACGGCCGAACGGAACGCCTTCCCGTCCAAGCACTGGGAAAAGGTGAAGCTTTCGCGGAACTTTGAGAAGGCGATTTATCAAATCAACGAAAATCTGCTGTACTGGGACCGGTTCGTGCGGCTCAAGTGCAAGCAGCGGTTCACAAAGATTACCCAGTATCTGATCCGGATGCGAAAGTTGAAGCTCCGACGACAGAAGATGCTGGTTCCGTTGGCCACGAAGATTGAACGACGGGAGCGACGTCGCGAAGAGAAAGCACTGGTGGCGGCCAAGATCGATAACGCGATCGAGAAGGAACTGATGGAGCGGTTGAAGAAGGGCACGTACGAGGACATTTACAACTTCCCCCAGACGGTATTCAACAAGGCGCTGGAGGCGGAAGAAATTGAAGACGAAGAGGACGAGGCGGAAAGTGAGACGGAGCAGGAGCTGGAGAAAGAGATGGAAATCGATGACGAGGTGCAGCGCGAGTTGGACGCGGACGACGGGGAGGAGTTTGTGGAGGGAGATTCTGAGGATGATGACGATGACGATGAGGATGATGAGGATGGTTCGGATGGGGAGATGGACGAGGATGATGTGTCGGATGCGGAAAGTGATTCCGGTGTGAAGGAACGCGTCGAGGTGGACAGCGATTTCGAGTCATCCGACGAGGATGATATTGAGGTGAGTGGTTTAGTCTTTAGATACTTGGAACTTTCTGAAATTATTACCCTTTCACTATTTCACTACCCAAAAAAACCAAGTTGTCCAATGTGTTTTTAGGCAACTTTTAAGTTATTTTAATCAAATGAAAAATTGAACCTTTCAGCACTTTAATCGATGCTGAAAAGAAATTACAAATATTGTTTACAATAATTGAAAAGGTAATAAAAACCAACCTCTTAGTTTAGCTTAGCTTAACTTAGCTTGGTTGACCGTACATCCAGAGCAAGGGTGAGGCTCGTTCTTAAACTGAAAATTGCGAATTGCGAATTTTAACATCAAATTTGAGTTCTGCGACCCCATTTTAGTCAAATTTAAATGCAGGGTGGTTACACTTTCGCGATTTTCGCAGATTTCGCGATTTAGTCAGCGATGGCGCGGATTTCGCGGATTTACAAAACTGAAAAATATTTTTTTATTCTATTCATTTTTTGTTAAATTTAATTCGTATAAAGTAACTAACTATGTCTTGATTTGAAATTGAGTATTATTGGCAATTTCAAATATCATTATTAAAAATTTTGCTAGATTTTTTGTCGATTTGTTATTCAATATTTGTTAGATTCGTTTCAATTATAATCAATGAAAATCGTATCAGAACTGAAAATTATTTGGATAACAATATTTGAGGAACCCAAAATAGAACTAAGAATAAAAAGTCAAAGTAGTTATGTCACAGACATAACCGGAATGGCGTAGACTACGTAAAGTTTTGAGATGTGGACATAGAGTTTTCCATTTCTTAATTTTGAAGAATTAGCTAGATACTTGAAATACATTAACGGAATAAGATCGTAAATGGGAGATGGACCCCCCCGACAAAACAGAACTTACACACTCCAGTCAACTCAATCGGACCGCAACTTCCATGTAACCTGCATGTAACCATACTTTGAATGTGTTGGTAAATCTTTGACTAGAAAGCCTTATATAAACAATGGAAACATCGATTGGAGGAGAGAAGAACGAAAAACGATTTTTTCGCGAACCGAATGAAAGTTTGGTAGCATAATGTGGTGGAGAGAGAGAGGGGTTCAGAAAGCTGTGCAATCCGTCACCCCCGAAGACCAACACTAGTTCCTGAAAGGCATTTCACCGACTCATCACGGGTGGGACGAGAGACGGGGAGTGAGGCAACTCCGAAGAGTTGGGAAATCCTCACCCCCTACCACGAAAGATCCAAACCATCGCCATCGAGAGGCAACTGGCTGACGGTCACGACGAGAAGGCGATGCGCGCTTCTTTTGCAGTTCTGGTCCCTCTCTCTCCTGCTGCTGCTGTTCTGGGCTGAGCTTTCCTGCTGCTGCTGCCGGTCCGACGTCTGAGACGTGAATGATGATCTGATATCTGGCGCAGTTTCTTATATATGTTTTCGGCCCGCTACTTCCCCTCCTTTTTCGCGACCGGTCGCGCTGCTTGTGTGATTTTCCCCTCAAAATAGGTACTTGACCTTCCCGTCCGTGAGTGGGAAGCGCTCATTTTGCTTGCAAAATCTCTGCATTTTGAAAACATTTTAAAATATTGAGTTGTTACAATAGTAAGACTATTTTGCCAACATTGAAAATTTAATAGCAAATTTCTGAATAATTTTCGAATCGAATGGAACCAGAATCGTGCCGATTCGATTTGAGGGAAGGAAGATATAAGCGATTGACGGATGACGCAATATTCCAGGGCCTTCGGCCCGGGCTTTTTGGAATGGCACCCCAGTATCTTCGACAAAGACGTAAGTCTACGTCAAAATGTAACGGATCGGATAGTTTTTCGGATAATAGTATTCGACCATAAATCATGTGATACAAAATTAAAGGTCTTTTGAATACCTGTAAAATGATTTGAAGTGCAGTGCTTCTCGGGACGCGCAGTCCTGTTTTTTCGTGATAATTTTTGTCTCTTTTGTGTGGCTGTTTGTGTGCATGGGGTGATTGGTCAGTATAATTGAATAATGCCGTCATAAGTGCAGTGCTTCTCGGGACGCGCAGTCCTGTTTTTTCGTGATAATTTTTGTCTCTTTTGTGTGGCTGTTTGTGTGCATGGGGTGATTGGTCAGTATAATTGAATAATGCCATCATAAGTGCAGTGCTTCTCGGGACGCGCAGTCCTGTTTTTTCGTGATAATTTTTGTCTCTTTTGTGTGGCTGTTTGCGTGCATGGGGTGATTGGTCAGTATAATTGAATAATGCCGTCATAAGTACAGTGCTTCTGGGGAAGCGCTGTCCTGTTTTTTCGCGCTGTAGTTATAAAGCAAGATCGATCTTGAAAATTATTCATATTAATCGGTGAGTTATTGTGTGCTTCAAGCCCTTGTGTTGAAAAGACCTTCCCATAGCTCCGTAGCTCGGAGGGCTCGACGTCGGTTGTTTGTGTGTTAAGTCCTCTCTATAGCATCGTAGCTCGAGAGGCAACGAAAATCAATACCTTATCTAGCTAACAGAAAGAAGATCGGAAGACACTTGATGGTTGAGTTCGTCACGTCTATTCCATAACAAATTCATGAACTAAATGATTATATAATTAAAAATCAGACTACGCTATCATTGCAGCATTGCGTTTAACACCTCATTTTATAAATAAATATTATTTGGTTTTATCTTTCCACAGCCGGCTGTCTAAGATTAAACCATTTCATTAAAAATTTAACAACAGTTAAACGGGAAATGTCTCATCCGCAGCAACCGATTGTTTGCCTTGAGAATAAAATATAATACCTTTCAACAAACACTATGATTTTGGGTCGCATCATCATCTTCTATGATGAATCCTGACCAAACACCCTATCCTACTAACAAGTTTTCAGGTTCCTGGCGCTCGTGGGGTGTAAGCACAGAGTAAATCAGCTGCCCTAGTAGCAACCTGCGCTAACTAACATTCCCGTCCCTTAAAATCGAGATCTACAAACTGACATGGCGGGCGCCGTTGGTGGCCAATGACTGTTACCTATTCGCAACTGATCTTGTTTTGGCAATCATGGTGTTTTATCTTTTCAGCGCATTCATACATGCTGTTGATAAGGGAAAAACCACTTGATAGTCGAAGCCTATGATCAGTAGTGCTGAAAGGATATTACGGTTCTGTTCAGCAACGGAGAAGGACAACCATGGGTGGTCTCTCATGCTCATGCTCATGCTTAATAGTATTCGACCATAAATCATGTGATACAAAATTAAAGGTCTTTTGAATACCTGTAAAATGATTTTTTTGTCGTCTTAATATCGCCCCACAGTCGTGAGACAAAGCTGACATGTATGAGTTAGTTTATTTTTTGTAATAGAATTATCAATGGTACAAATTATCCGGATATCCGAAGTCCCAGCTCTAATTTTAATAAGACCTGATGAAGCGATCTTTAGTTTTCGCCTTCCTCACCTCACTGAGGCAAGGCTATAAAATCACTCGAAAAATGAACTTCTTAAGAGCGAGTTTTTCACCGATGTGAAACAGGTCGTATCGAGATGCTCCGATTTGGATGAAACTTTCAGGGTTTGTTTGTCTATACATGAGATGAACTCATGTCAAATATGAGCCATCTACGACAAAGAAAAGTGGGTTAAATCGGGCATTGACGTTTAAGGTCCAAAACACATGAAAAATCTTAAAATTGCTCGCATTTCCGTAAAACTTCATCAATTCCAACTCTTTTAGATGCATTCGAATGGTCTTTTGAAGCCCTTCAAAATGTGATATAGACACCCGGGATTGGTTTGACTTTTTCTCATAGCTTTTGCAAATTACTGTTAAAAATGGATTTTTTTTAAAACCTTAATAACTTCTGGCAACAGCCTCCAACACCCATACTCCCATAGGTCAAAAGTTAGGGAATTTCATGGACTATTAGCCTACGGTAATAACTTTTTGGCCAATCGCAGTTTTTCTCATAGTTTTACGATTTTTCTAGAACAAACATTTTACAACGTTGGTTTTTGCCCTGTAGGCTTCCATAGCGGCACTTTTTGGTCTCAATTTTGACATATTCGGAATCCTCAGAAAATTTTACATTAGATTGAGGTGTTGGAATTTTGAATTTGATTGGAAAAAATGCCATTTAGAAGCAATTAAAATATTATTTAGCATTTTGTCGGATTAGGGGTAAAACAAGTTTTCGCCTACTTGATACAGCATTTGACGTATTGATCATAGGGTAAATAAGATCTATTTCTTTTTTCAAAAATGTTTTATTTAATTATTTTTTAAATCAAAATTACAACTCCAATACTTCCAACTTACGTGAAATTGACTGAGGATTCCGAATATGACAAAATTGAGACCAAAAAGTGCCGTCTTCTTGGCCTACAGGGCAAAAACCAACGTTATAAAATGTTTGTTCTAGAAAAATCGTAAAACTATGAGAAAAACTGCGATTGGCCAAAAAGTTAATACCGTAGGCTTATAGTCCATGAAAATCCCTAACTTTTGACCTATGGGAGTATGGGTGTTGGAGGCTGTTGCCACAACAAAAAAAGTAGTAAAATGCTTGCATGTAAAAAGGGGTTGTGTAATCATTTTTGTGTAATATTAAGCAGTTTGCATTGAACTGCTCTGCCCAATTTTCCTAACACCATTTACACCCGAAATGTGTAATATTAAACACATTTTTGTTCAATATTACATTCCCGTGTTGTTTGCGAACCAGCTGTCAAAATGTCAAACAGTTGAGAGCGCAAAAGATTTTGGTGAATTAGATTGATCGGACAACTTTCAATATTGGAACGGAACGGAACGGGGCAGTTAACCATGGTATACAGGTAAGTTGTTTTCACTGCTTCCAGCTTTCCTCCTTGTTTTGAAACCATCCAGACATCTCATCAGTATAAAATGTCATTTTTCAGTCCTCGGCGCCTTCCCAGAACTGTACTGGCTGGTGACTTCAATCGTCGTCGTCATCTTCGTAGCACTAAACGCTGAAGTTTCTCCGGATGGGTGCCGTGTGGGTGGCGTCACAGGTTCCGTCACAGGTAAGTTGGCTTATAGAAAGGATTGACATTTTGCTAATGATTGGTTTTTCGCTACAGGTTTTTCTGCTGAGTGGCCATTAAGACAGATCGGTGTTATAGGCAAGAAAACCGTGACGTAGCAAATGAACTCAAAGAACTCAGTATTCATTTTGTGAGTGCCATTTGAGTGGTTTGACAGGTGTCAAATCGGGACTTAGCATTTTTTTGAATTTGAATTTGCTTCCGATTACGCGAAACGTCATAATCAGAGTTTTTTTTCGTCTAAGTGCCCGTGTGCTTGTCCGTGCTTCTGGCCGTGTTCGTGTACGTGCACCTGACCACGTAGTTCCCTGTTCCTGGTCGTTCCCTTGGCCGTGCTCTAGGCCGTGTCCTTGTCCGGACTCCTGCCCGTGTTCGTGCCCGTGCTTCTGGCCGTTTTCGTGTCCCTGGCCGTGTAGGTGTCTGTTCCTGGCGATTCCCGTGGCCGTGTCCTTGCCCCGTGTCCTTGCCCTGTGATCAAGAGTGTTTGTGTCCATGCGAAACGGAACAACCGGAACAAAATTATAATTTTAATTGCTAAGTGCCGGAACTGACACCTGTCAAAAAAGTTCATTCGGTTGTTTACCTTTGAGGTTAAGTTCCGAGCTTTTCTCCTTTATTCTGGTCAAGAGCATATCACCAATCAAAGCAAACCATTTGGGTGGAGCGTGCCAAAAAACAACAACACGGCGGAGAAAAGCTCGGTACGGGAAATAAGTTCCGGCCTATGTCCAGGCTCCGTCAAGGGCATGGTCATTAAGCGCAACGGAGACATCATCTGGACCACCTATTTAGATTCGCACAGTTTGTTTGCGGTGGTGAGTCTCTGCAAGCGGTTCGAAGAGGGCGCTCCGATTCCGAGGAGGATGTGCCGCCGCAGGACGCGACCGATTACTATACAAACGCGAAGAATCGGGGTTTTCTGGCGGACCCGGAGTAAAGGATAGGCTGGTGCTGGCGCAAAAGTATGGAAAAGAGCTGCCGAAGCTAGAGAAAGATTGGGATCTAAACGGGAACGCTCGGTGAGACACTTCGATTTTGTATTGGGAACCAACGCGTGTTGCTATGGATCCCAACCGGTGCGCAAAAGCAAGCTCGCCGTCTGTGGACAAAAACACAACTCGACATTCTAATTCCGCACGGGAGGCGGTTCGAACCGGATGTTTTTCGGAGCTGTCGCTTCCATCGATCCCATGCTGTCCACGGTGGGACTAACAATCGCACCCCTTCGATACCAACGCGCACTGGAAACGGAGTACTTTGCACGGCAAAGCGTCGGCATCGTGGGACTTCTAGGAGAATCCCCAGTTTACTACTTCGGTGGTTCCGTTGGGTACACGTCCTTCAACGACGACAACGCTCTCCCGGCCACGTTGGAGTCTAGCGGAACACTCGCCACCAGCAAACACAACACATTCTCCTGAAGGTCCACATTATGCGGAGCGAACACAATCGTGACTACCGGCGGGACATGCTGCCAACGGAGTTTCGCGACCTGTTGATCGTGATTTATCCGCCCAGGAACGGCCTATCCCAGGTGACTGAGATCATGAAGGCGGACGTGCCGTGGTTTGGCCCGCTGTCGGACAAAGTCGTTGTGGGCGGTTCCTGTTTGGCGAGCGCTTCGGACATCAACGCGAGTCGTGCCAAGCGGACGTCCCTCTCGTTTTACCAGAAGTAGTGAGTATTCATAGTTGAAGTTAGAAAAAGCTTCATTTTACGATCTTTCTTTTCGCAGCTACGTGGAGCGCAACATCTTCGAGAAGTTTACGGCGCGCATTTTCATTCCCATTTCGACGCAGGGCATGGTTACTGCCGGTGGTGGTAGCAACCCTACGGAATCTACGACCGGAAGTGTCCCGCTGGCGGACACACTCATCGATCATCACAGCCGGACATCCTCTAAGAGTGAGTTTGTGTTTTTGTGAGTTGATAGCTCAGTCAGCACAAGATACACTTTTAACGAATCAAGAAGGAATCCAGTTCCGATAGCAGTAGATAATAACGACAAGCAATCTTGGCTGCAGCTGATTTCTGATCGCAACCGGAAAAGACAAAAAAAGGTACTACAATAAATTAGATTTATAAAAAAAATGTTTATGTTTGAATTGACATTTCTAGCAAGATAACCAATTCGATATCTATCCCTGAGCTCAGAATGGGCATTGTGTAATATTACACGATTTTCAGAGTACATTCATAGATGTAATTTTAAGTGATTTTTTTCACAAAGGTGATGTGCATGCTTTTGAATGCGATTTTACCATCGGAATTTTTGCTGTCTTGCCAAAAGTTATTAAGGTTTTAAAAAAATCCATTTTTAACAGTAATTTGCAAAAGCTATGAGAAAAAGTCAAACCAATCCTGGATGTCTATAGCACATTTTGAAGGGCTTCAAAAGACCATTCGAATGCACCTTAGAGTTGGAATTGATGAAGTTTTACGGAAATGCGAGCAATTTTAAGATTTTTCATGTGTTTTGGAACTCAAATTTCAATTCCCGTTTTAACCCACTTCCCTTTGTCGTAGAGGGCTCATATTTGACATAAGTTCATCTCTTGTATAGACAAACAAACCCTGAAAGTTTCATCCAAATCGGAGCACCTCGATACGACCTCTAGAACAAACCGAGCAGAATCTACAAATACTGCCTCTTAAATACACCTCCTAGATATACCTTCACGTATACCTATTGAATCAGAATCAAATTTTGAACAAATGTCTGTGGGGATGTGTGTAGACATGATTTTTTCCACACGATTATCTCAGAACTGGCTGAACCGATTTTGGCCGGATCCGCCTTATTCCCCTAAGACCCTATTAAATTTTATTCTGTTTAGTAAAGTATTTTAAAAGTTATGCCAAGAAAAACATTTTTGTAGATACAAAAAAGGGTGATTTTTTGCATAACCTCAAAAGGCCGGGTCTTTTTGTTTACGTGCGAGAGTCGCGCCAGATGCTAAACGCCCGGTTGCCACATTGCTTCAAATGAGAGTCTGCATGTTTTCTGGAAAAGTCTGTATCAGGTATATATTTTTTTTTTCATAATCTTGTTTTCATTATTACTTTGTTAATGTGAGGAAGGCACCACCCACCTAATGGTGAATTAAGAAACGTTTTTTTATTCATTTTAGACATAATGGGAGTGTATTTATTATTCAAAAATAGTTATTTAAAAATAACCTAACTCTGATTTCAGCCATAAAATGGTTAACTATTAGTAATTGTTGAAATTATTTTAGAAAAATATGTTATAAATAGAAATTATTTTAAATTGATAAAATTGTTAAATAGAAGTCAATTCTTTCACACCTAACTTGAATTAAATAAAAAGGATTATGATTTAAATTTGAAATTAAAATCAGATTGAATCAGAAAGAATAAATTT
The DNA here is from genome assembly GCF_015732765.1 of Culex quinquefasciatus. Taxonomy (NCBI): domain Eukaryota; kingdom Metazoa; phylum Arthropoda; class Insecta; order Diptera; family Culicidae; genus Culex; species Culex quinquefasciatus. The sequence goes on along the minus strand of NC_051861.1, from coordinate 83,006,675 downwards.
TCCAAGACATTTTCGAAATCTCTGTAACATTTTTTTTAAATTTCAATACTTGGATGTTTCCATGCGTTTTCATGAGAACAAAATTTGTAGTTGTTTAAGTAAAATAGTTTCGATATATGTTTTAAACTTTGTTTAAATATCATAAGGCAATATTCAGGAAATCTTTTATCCGATGAAATTTGACCTAAATTGTAACATTTTATATTCTGAAAATCCATTTTAAATGAATCATATTTAATGTAAAAACAAAATTCCCAAAGAAACAAATTAATTGTTCGTTTTTCGTAAGTCAAGTGCGAAGATACAATGGTACAAACACATTTGACGTAGACATTTTATTTTTTTATTTATTTTACACACTTTCAATCTGAAGTTTTGAAGAATCACTGTTAGTATGCAGTCCAGACTCGATTATCCGAAGGCCTCGGAAAAAATTATCTTAATCGAATCACGAAAAAAAAATTTTTTTTCGTTGTCTGCCTTTTAATTGTTGAGCTTAGGTTTGACACCTAAACTACGCTAAAATGATTTAGAATTTTTTAAATCCAAAATGGTGGTGATGCAATATTGAAAAAGCATTTTATTTTTGAATAGGCAATCATCAACTCAAATTTGACTAAAATGGGGTCATAGAACTCAAATTTTATATGTTAAAAACAGGAAAATGAATAAATACGAAAAAACAATTTTGTTCATACAAACCTTCGGATAATCGAGGCTTCGGATAATCGATAACTGAATTGTTTTGAAATTTCGCGAAAAAATGTATGGCGCGGATATCGCGGTTTTGAAAAAGCTCGGCGCGGTTTTCGCGGATTTGATTTTGGGAAAGTTGTAACCACCCTGTAAATGGTTAATTGCATTTTAAATAAAAAAAAAGATTTTTCAATATTTCATCTCCGCCATTTTGACCGAGATCATGGATTTATTTTTTTTTAATTACTTCAGAGTAGTTTAGGGGTCATTTCTAAGCTCAACAATCAAAAATAATTAAATAAAAATAAAATCAATTTTTTTTTTGTGATTCGGTTATTCGAAGTTTTGATTTTTCCAAGTGAAATTTTGCCAAGGCCTTCGGATTATCGAGTCTGGACTGTAATAAATAAAAACCTAAATAATTCCCTTATTCAATGGATGATGACGTGTGGTGGCTCTAAAGCAAAATCCGTATCAAACTACCGGCCAACACAATACACATTTTTCTTACAAACCCCTTCAACAAACAGACAGACAGACCAGCACGTTCACTTGTACAGAAAACCAAGCCAAGCTATTTGTTCCGCACACTACCCGATTATGAGCACAGCAACAAATAAATTGAAAATTTAAATTGTTTAAAATTTCATTAAAGAATGCAAAATGTGGTTAAAAAAAGTTTTTTGCTCTTGGGTGTTTTTGATACCGCCTTGATTGAGAGGTGTTCAAAAACAACCAAAAAGCAAAAAAAAAAACATTCTTTATTGGACCTTTAAAAAAAATCTAGAAATGCTCTATTGACAAATAAAATTTCACACAACTTTTGACGGTGCTTGTCACGGAAAAGATTCCTTTTACACACCTCGATTCCAAACATTTATTTGAGCTACTAATCAGAAAAAAACGAGTGTATGTGTGTTTACTCAGCGTGCGCTATCTTCCGCTAATATTTAGTAAAAACTTAATTCGCCCGCGAGAATGGGAGCGAAAAATGAGCGCAATTCTCTGAATTGATTCTCTCACCCTTTTTCTCGGAGAGAATTATTCACTCTCTGTTTTTATCACTGTCGAACTCAGATGATGGCTCTTGTTTGTTTTATAACGTTTCAATGTTGCTGATGAAAACCAGTTTCCGTTCCATGGGCGAAGGTCAAACTTTTCAGAACAATCTTGAACTGGCGCAGATAATTTCCATCGCCTTTGACGTCAACGAGGCGAAACCGGCTTTTTGTTTTTGTTCTTGCGTTTTGTTGAAAAAAATGAGCAAGCGGGCGAGCGATTCTTTGCTGAGAGAGAACTGCGTTTACTGAGAGAGAGAGAGAGAGAGAGCGGACCATATGGCTTCTGATAAAATGCAAAAGTGGTGGCTTTTGCTGGCTTCTGGCTCGAGTTTGAGAATCGCCCGTTTCAGTAGTGCAAATTGCGCGCGCGCGAACACGATTTCGACGTGACTTGAAACGAGCATTTCCGCGTGTTGCTTTGTTTTTGTTTACTTTATTTCGATGTGATTTTTTTTGGCGATCGATTTGTCACATGAATTTATCAAGTGTGAAAGGTTAGAAGAATAAGATTTTTGTGAGTTTTTTTTTTAAAATCTTCTTAAAAATTATCTGACCAAGAATCCGACCCGTTCTTCTTCCGATGATGATTGATTCATGGATGGTTGAGCGTTCATTGAGCCTTCGCCGCGGGCTGGTTCGTCGCGTGCTGCTTCGTTGCGCTCTTTTAAATGTGTGATGGGATTGTGTGTGTGTGTGTGTTTGTGCAAAATTGTGCACGTGTTTGATTTCGGTGGGTTCTAAGTGAGAGAAGTGAAGAAAATTGATCTGTCTGGGGAAGGTCGATTGATGTGAGGGGTTTCTGTCTGTGTGATTGAAAGCAAAAAGAAAGAGAAAAAAAAAGTGGAAATAAATCTGTAAAAAGTGAAATTATATTCAAAGTGGTCGTTAAATCCGTCCTTGAGCATTCTGTAGCTTTTAAGTATCGAGTAAAAAATACCATCGAAAGTGTTGAAATCTCTTGCCGGTGTTTATCAAGTGTAAACGAATCATTGAGATTTTTTTGTGTGTTTGTCGCTACAAGTGTGAAACAAGCAACTTCAAACAGGTTAGTTGAGGGAAGAAAAAAGTGATGTTTTTTTATCTTTAGTAATCGTTTTAATACTGTTGCCAGACATTGTGTTTACATAGACCACAACAGTAGGTTTAATTGAGAGCCTGGAGCTTATTAGAGAGCGGTCATCTCAAACTAAAAGTACCAATCGAAGCACAAGAACTGTCAAACGGAGGTACCGTAAAACGGGGTGACTTTGATAGCCGGGGTGACTTTGATAGGTTTGCGACTTTTTCCGCAAAATGAAGAGTACAATTAAAATACGTAAGGAATGGTTCAGAAACATACTGACCGTGGTAGAGAAGTGTTCAAAGTACCTCATGAAGAACTTTTCATAAATTTTTAAAAAGTTTATAAAGTTAGTTAACTATAGTTAAGAAAATGTGGATGAAAGTCATTATTTTAAACTTCTCAAAGTGTCATGATTTTCTCAATGAACATGATTTTTAATCGGAAAATGGAATGCATTTTCGGATTCTTTGGACAATTTTCCACTAGGAGAAGGTTAAATAAGTTTGTAAATAATAAATAATATGTGTTTTTGAAACACAATTTAAAAAAAATCTCCAAATTTATAGGCAAATTCAGTTGAACAAATGTCATGTAAAATGTGAAAACTTGTGATTCGTGCTTCGAATTCAGTATAAAATGCAATATAAATCGATGATTTTATAAACAAAACAATTTTAACAAATTTCAGGCAAAATTCAGACTTTTTAACAATTTTACCTAAAATTTATATGTATTTTGTTAAAAAGCATCTAAACTTAGTTAACTTAATATAAACATTGATTTTTTTTCTTACAAACTATATCAGCTACTTTAGTGATGGTACATTTAACGTACAAATAAAGTTTGAATATCTTAAATATGATTTTAACAAGAAAAACTATGACTATCAAAGTCACCCCGGAATAAAAACCAGGAATTTTTAACGTAACTATTTTTCTAAACACTATTGAAAAAACTTTTTTTCTAAAATAGTGCATGGACTTTGTGTGGCCTACCCCAGTACATGTTTTAAAAATAATAATCTTGAGAAAAACCTTACCTGTTGGAAAATGTTCTAAAAACAAATTGAAATCCTATCAAAGTCACCCCGGTTTACGGTACTAATCGAGCAAAATCCTTTGTCTTACCCTAACGCAGTTTTAGTGAAAAAGTCGATTTTTTCTCGTTTTCGTAATTTTCCCAGTTTTGCGCGTGGCACGTCGAAAAACCTAGTTTTTATTTTCAAAAAATCGTTTCTCAGAGTATTGAAAAACATAACTTCACCTTTTTTTGATATGTTATGTAAAATTTTCCGAGGAATCTGATAAAAATATTAAATTTTTTTTTGGTCCCGAGACCTTCGAAACAGCATTTTAAGTTTTCATACGATCTTTTCAAATGTTAAGCTAGATTTCTGGAACTTCTTACTATTTTTCCCAAATAGCCAAACTAATCACCTTTCTTTTGCGCCTAAGACAGCCAAAATCGGATGAAATGGCGCGGAGATATGACTTTTTGAAAAAAAAAAGTGATTTTTAAGCAACTATCCACGAAATCGGCCGATTTCGACCATTTTTATTTTTTGTATTTTTTTATTCGACTCAAACTTTGTGGGGGCCTTCCCTATGTGTGTGTGTGCAACCAACCAAACGGGACCACGCGGCCGCTTCTTACAAATTGAGTTGTTTCCATGTATTTTTTAGATCTACATTCTATACATGCAAATAACTCGCATAGGCATTTGGAAGGTGTTAGCTCTGCCGAGCTTCGGTGACCCATTTCTACACTGGCTAGCCGAGCGCGAGGTACTTCAGCTTTGTCGACAAGCGCCCTGAAGAACGTTTGCACCAATCGGATTCAAACGTTATTTAGAACTTCCGAACCCTTGTCAAATGGACAAGGACCCAGCGCGTATATAGTTTGATAGTAACAGTATTCCTAATTCCAATCTTAGCTCACCAAGTCGCGATGGCCTAGTGGTTAGCATTTTTGCTTACCAATTCAAAGGACGGGGAATCGAACCCCGACTCGAGCGACTTTGATTTTTCGTTCATGTTCAGAATTTCAAGATTTATATATCCTATACTTTCTCGTTGGGAGCAGATGGGAATCGAACCCAGGACCATTCGCTTACAAAGCGAACACCGTGACCAGTCAGCCACGACCGCTCCTCACTTTGTGGGGGCCTTCCCTATGACCAAATATTCTATTTTGCGTCATTGGTCATTGGTCATTGGCTGCTGTCCATACAAAAATGGTATGTAAATATTGAAACAGCTGTAACTTTTGAGTGAATTTTCTGATAAATTTGGTGTCTTCGGCAAAGTTGTAGGTATTGTTGAGGACTTTTGAGAAAAAAATAGGTACACGAAAAAAAAAATTTGCAGATTTTTTTATCAACATTTTTTTTACTAAAACTCAATTTCCCAAAATACGTATTTTTTGATTTTCGAGATTTTTTGATATGTTTTAGGGGACATCCGCAACTTTTGAGCCATAGAGAAACATGGTCAAAAAATCTGCCGCCGAGTTATGATTTTTTGAAAAAATAGTGATTTTTGGAAAAAATCGAAGTTTTATGCAAAAACAAGTTTGACATTACTTTTTAATGCAAAATTGAATTTGTAATCGAAAAGTACTTTACAGATTTTTTGATAAAGGGCTCTGTTTTCAAAATATAGCCACCGAAGGTTTGATTTTAGCGAAATATTTGCAGTTTTTCAATTTTTAAAAATAGTGACCATGAGTGACCATTTCTAAAAAAATTTTTTTGGAAGGTTCAGAAAATTTGCTATAAAATTGTCTAAGAGACATTGAAGATTGGACCTCGGGTTGCTGAGATAGAGCCGCTTTAAGAAAAAGAAACACGAAAATTGAAGTTTTCTAAATCTCACCTCAGCAATTAATGGTCCGATTTTCAATGTTAATATATGAAACATTCCGATGAAAATTTTCCGATATTTTCGAAAAAAATATTTTGAAAATTTTTAAATCAAGACTAACATTTTAAAAGGGCCAAATATTGAATATTACGCCCATTTAAAATGCTAGTCTTGATTTAAAAATTTTCAAAATATTTTTTTCGAATAGATTGGAAAATTTCACGAATGTGTTCGGAAAATTTCACGAATGTTTTTTTTTAGAAATGGTCACTCATGGTCACTATTTTTAAAAATTGAAAAACTGCAAATATTTCGCTAAAATCAAACTTTCGGTGGCTATATCTTGAAAACGGAGCCCTTTATCAAAAAATCTGTAAGGTACTTTTCGATTGCAAATTCAATTTTGCATTAAAAAGTAATGTCAAACTTGTTTTTGCATAAAACTTCGATTTTTTTTCCAAAAATCACTATTTTTTCAAAAATTTATAACTCGGCGGCAGATTTTTTGACCATGTTTCTCTATGGCTCAAAAGTTGCGGATTTTTGTGCCTTAAAACATACCAAAAAATCTCGAAAATAAAAAAAATACGTATTTTGGGAAATTGAGTTTTAGTGAAAAAAAATTGATAAAAAAATCTGCAATTTTTTTCCGTGTACCTATTTTTTCTCAAAAGTCCTCAACAATACCTAGTAGTATTACCTACAACTTTGCCGAAGACACCAAATTGATCAGAAAATTCACTCAAAAGTTACAGCTGTTTGAATATTTGCATACCATTTTTATATGGACAGCTGCCAAAATTGTATGGAGACTTGTATGGGTGAACCAATGACACAAAATAGCATATTTGGTCATAGGGAAGGCCCCCACAAAGTTAGAGCCAAATAAAAAAATACAAATAAAATCCATTTCCAGTTTTGGTAGAGAATTGCTCTTTTGCGAAAATCGACGAAAATTGTTTATTTTTCGGACCACTCCAACACGGCGTAGCTCCCCCTTATGTCCAAACAAAAAAATACGGGTTTAATTATTTCGGCCAAAGAACCCCCTGAAAATTTTTTAGCCCGATCGGAGAACTTTTTCCTCGAATCATGCTGTTTTCGTAAAGCCAATTGTACTCGAAAATTACATTTAAAAAAGGCGTAAGTTATTTAAATATTTTTGTATGCTGTCATTTAAAAATTACTGTATTTCAAACTTGTAGGAAATTGAACGGGCCTTTTAAAAAAAAAAATACACTGAAAGAAAAATACACGCCACCTCCATGAGATTTTCTCAATTTTTAAGTTTAAAAGTTAAATTTGAAGGTGAAGTCACGATTTTTTTTTCGTTCAAAATTTTGAGGAAGTAGCCTAAAATGTTACAAAAAGACTCACGAAAAATTCAGGCTGGTATGTCTCTCCTAAAACGTCAAAACCGAACTTATAGGAAATTTTACGAGCTTTCCGGTAAAAATATTTTTGATACTGAAAACCCAAGTCTGTCATTTAGAAATTACAAAAAACCATCAAAAAATCTAATTTCTCAACATTTTAATTTTTAAACCCGCTGTATCTTTACAAGGATTGGACATAGGACAATGGTAAATATGGAGACTTTTATGTAAAATTGTTTGGGGAATCGATTCCCACTATCGGTTTTTGAAAATTTTGACGTTTAGACCACTTTTCAAAAAAACTGTTTTAGTAAATGATGTTTGTATTTTTTCAGGAGAGACTTAGGCTATTTCCTCAAAAATTTTGAGCGAAAAAAATCGTGACTTCACCTTCAAATTTAACTTTTAAACTTAAAAATTTAAAAATCTCATAGAAGTGGCGTGTATTTTTCTTTCGGTGTATTTTTTTTTAGAAATCCCGTCCAATTTCCTACAAGTTTGTCTTTGACCACTTTTTGATACGTTGCAACGGCTTTGACATACAGTAATTTTGAAATTACAATATACAAAAATATTTAAATAACTTACGCCCTTTTTAAATGTTATTTTCGAGTACAATTGGCTCCGTGTATACAAAAATGGATTGGGATAGGATACATGTCTTAAAAGTTTCATTGAATTCGGAAAGGGTCGGGTACAAAAGTACCAGAAAAAATCCTGATTTGAGCTGGAATTGCTCTTAGGTAGAAATCTGTAATAATTGCAAAAATACACGCAGAAAAATGTTTTGTAGAATCAGCCTGTAGGAGGTTTGAATCAACAAAATTTTTGTTGAATATAATCAACGCCGATTTTGCGTTGAAACAAACCTTGATTTTCTCAATTTCACAAAAGTCTTTTGTTGTTTCGAAAAAGCTGCTTTGACGTTTAGCGTTGATTCAACAAAAATAATGATTTTCAAATCAACAAAACGTTTTGTTGATTCAAATATGCCTTATTTTTCTGCGTGCATAAGTTTTCCATATTAATTTGATAGTATTAATGACCTTCTCTATGAACTGACCCTCAAACTTACTTTGCACTTAGAAACCTTCCCTCGGGATTCGAACTCATGACAGTAGAATATCTGATTCAGGCAGACAAAATGTTTAACTGGGGAAATAAGGCTGTTGCAAGTATTTTACAATGAGCAATTCTCTACGAAATCTTAAATTTTAATTGTTGTATTTTTTAATCCAACTGAAACTTTTTTGGTGCCTTCGGTATGCCCAAAGAAGCCATTTTGCATCATTAGTTTGTCCATATAATTTTCCATACAAATTTGGCAGCTGGCCACCCAAGTAACCACAAGCACTAAATCAAAACTCTAAATTCACTCTAAATAAACATTCCCGATGCTATGACACTTTAAATAGTCTTTCCAAATGTTTCGAAACATTTGTAGCTTGAAACATTATTACTTACCGTATAATGACATATAGAACAGCCAATTAAAGTTTCGAAGCATTTAGCACAACAATGTTTCGAAGCATTAGTGGTAAGCTTTATATATCATTAGAGTAAGCTTTTAATGTTATATCACATTTTGACATTTCTTAAAATGTTTCAAAACACTAACTTAACACTAGTGAGGGCAATAAAAGTTTGGCAGTATTTCGTGGTATGTTTATGTTTGCTGCAGGTAAAATCGTTCGGCGCACGGTTCAGAGTCTATAAAAATGTGAGTCAATTATACTTAGTTTAACAGGGCTTAGTATTAAACAATTCTTTTTTCCAAATCAGCTCCTTATCGTCGCAAGATACAATTTTCCAGTTACGATGGCTTCCTGCAAAAACAAAACTAGAAAGGAGGAGTTTTCGCTCTACGCCAGCTTTAAAGACACTTTCGTCCACGTCACGGATCTTTCGGGCAAAGAAACAACGTCACCGGCAACATGAACGCCAAGGCCGATCGTGACGAGGCCTCGCCCTACGCCGCTTTGTTGGCTGCTAGGACGTCGCCGATAAGTGCAAGTCGCTCGGAATCACGCTGCGTGCCACCGGCAGAAACCGCACCAAGACCCCGGGACCGGGTGCTCAGTCGACGCACCGTGCTCTGTCCTGTTCGTCAAAGAATTTTGTGATTTAGTGCTATTAGTATAACATAAATAAATGCTCTGTTTTAATCTGGCAAGTGTTTCAGTTTTCCTGAAGTTGTTCCTCAAGGAAGACTTAGTCGGAAAAAATCATCTGAATAAACATATTTCAGGACGGACGAGACGGTTGGCGCAGGGCATCTAGGTGAAACATCTCAGTACACGCAGTTTAGAATTTCGAAAGCAAAGCAACACAGCAAAAAAAAACAAACAAACTTTCAAAATCGTCATCCCAGCGTAAAAGCACTCTCCCAAGAGAGAGAAAGAGCTGCGCAAAGCTTTTTGATTTTTCTATTTTTGTTCTGTCGGTAAAGTAGTATTTTGACGTTTTACCGCTGTATAACTTTATATCAACTCTAGCCAGGTTTTTAAGCGAAGATGGCGTTCGAATTGTGAACGTCCTAAATGTCAAAATCACTCAGTAGCACCAACATTAGAAAAAAAATGTGGCTGTCATGCCATAGCACACTTTTTTCATAATGTTGGTACCACAGCGTGACTTTGACATTTCGGGCGTTCACAATTCGATCGCCATCTTCGCTTAAAAATCTGGAGACTTCGCCACTCAATTTTACCTCCATGCGTATAAAGTGAATATAAAGTTTCAAGACTCTATAGACAAACTTTATATGTTGATATAGAGGGGATTTAAAGTTACCTTATACAGTCCCGCGGTTACTTGGGCATACAAACATGATGTATGAAAATTCAAAAATCTGTATCGTTTGAAGGAATTTTTTGATCGATTTGGTGTCTTCGGCAAAGTTGTAGGTATGGATATGGACTACATTGAAAAAAAAAAAAAGATGCACGGTTAAAAAAATTTGGTGATTTTTAATTTAACTTTTTGGGACTAAAACTTGATTTGCAAAAAAAAACACTATTTTTTATTTTTTTTTTATTTTTTGATATGTTTTAGAGGACATCAAATGCCAACTTTTCAGAATTTTCTAGAATGGGCAAAAAATCTTTGACCAAGTTATGATTTTTTGAATCAATACAGATTTTTTCAAAAATTCGAAATATTGGCCGCAAAAATTTTTCAACTTCATTTTTCGATGTAAAATCGAATTTGCAATCAAAAAGTGTAATAGTGAATTTTTGATAAAGTGCACCGTTTTCAAGTTATAACCATTTTTAGGTAACTTTGTTGAAAATAATCGCAGTTTTTCATTTTTTAAAATTAGTGTCCATGTTTGCCCACCTTTGAAAAAATAATTTTAAAAAGCTGAGACAATTCTCTATATTTTTCTTTTTTGAACTTTGTTGATACGACCCTTAGTTGCTGAGATATTGCCATGCAAGTGTTTAAAAACAAGAAAATTGATGTTTTCTAAGTCTCACCCTAACAGCCCACTATTTTCTAATGTCGATATCTCAGCAACTAATGGTCCGATTTTCAATGTTAAAATATGAAACATTCGTGAAATTTTCCGATCTCTTCGAAAAAAATATTTTAAAAAATTTTAAACCAAGACAAACATTTCAAAAGGGCGTAATATTGAATTTTTGGCCCTTTTCAAATGTTAGTCTTGTTTTAGAACTTTTGAAAAAAAAAATTCGAAAAGATCGGAAAATTTCACGAATTTTTCATATTTTAACATTGTAAATCGGACTATTAGGTGCTGAGATATCGACATTAGAAAATGGTGGCTTGTTTGGGTGAGACTTAAATCATCAATTTTCCTGTTTTTAAACGCTTGCATGGCAATATATCAGCAACTAGAGTCGTATCAACAAAGTTCAAAAAAGCAAAATATAGAGAATTTCCAAAAATATTTTTTTCAAAAGTGAGCAAATATGTGCACTAATTTAAAAAAATGAAAAACTGCGATTATTTTCAAAAAAGTCACCTAAATATGGCTTTAACTTGAAAACGGTGCACTTTATCAAAATTTCACTAAAGTACTTTTTGATTGCAAATTTGATTTTACATCGAAAAATGAAGTTATAATTTTTTTACGAGCAATATTTCGATTTTTTGAAAAAATCAGTATTGATTAAAAAAATTATAATTCGGTCAAAGATTTTTTGCACAACTTGGAAATTTCTGAAAAGTTGGCATTTGATGTCCGTCCTCTAAAACATATCAAAAAATAAAAAAAAGTGTTTTTTGCAAATCAAGTTTTAGTGACAACAAGTTACATAAAAAATCACCAAAAATGTTTTTACCGTGTATCATTTTTTCCCAGTGTAGTCCATATACCTACAACTTTGCCGAAGACACCAAATCGATCAAAAAAATCCTCCAAGAGATACAGATTTTTGAATCTTCATACATCATTTTTGTATGGACAGCTACCAAATTTTTATGCAAAATTATATGGAGAATCTAATGATGCAAAATGGTTTTTTTGGGCATACCGAAGGTACCAAAAAAGTTTCAGTCGGATTAAAAAATACAAAAATTAAAATTCCAAAAAAAAACCGATTTCGTAGAGAATTGCTCAGCTGTATTTTTTTTCGTAGAAAAACAGCAGTTGACAGTTTCTCGTTATGCTTCATATGAAAGAAAGGTAATTAATTGAAGCACTTACCAATTCCGTCAGCGAACATTTTTAACGTGTACTAATTAGATCGCACGCCGATCGATTTGAGTACCGTACGTGCCAATCAACAAGTGAAGCCTAATCGGTTTCACGCCTCGTATTGTCAGTACAGAAAAAAATTCTGTCCACATGGGACGTGCCTTGAATGAAAGAATGTAGAATGAAGTTTATAGACATTGGAAGTTCATTAATCCTGTTTAAAAGTGTATATTCTTATAAAATAACGTTACTTAATCCACCTTGTAATAGGTTGTTGACTTCTCATTTTTGAATAGCATTATTTGTAATAATTGGAAGGATAAATAATTATTTTGACAGTGTTCCCAGAATGTTTAAACATTATTAACCTTTTGTTTTTGGTCCGATTCTAATTTTATATAAAACCTAAAACAACCAGACTTGAAAATTATACAAATTCAGCTTAAAATATCACATTTTTTGGCAGGGTTGCCAACTCGTCAAATGTTCATGTGGCAAAAATATACATTTCTATTCAAAATAAAAACAAACCCGGAAGAAGCCCCCAAACAGTTCCACCAGGCCAGTGCAACAAGTTTAGCTATTCAGCACTGCCTCTAAAGTCTCAACTGTCGCGCCGCGCTAAGGTCAAAGTTGGCTTTGCTGCTCCCGCGCGCGCGCGCTCGCTAATTCACTGTCAAGTTCAAGAAGCTGTTGAACGCTCATTAGACTACCTGTCTCGGTCGCAGTAGGCAGTGTGCGACTCTTGCGCACATGGAACTCGCGGCAGTTTACGTGTTGTTTACACAGTCGCCAATTTTTGCGTGTGGGCTGTTCCTAAGTTACGTATCATTTTTCTAAATTTGATTAAATTTCAAAAAAAATATTTTTCCATAATTGTGATATTAATTTAAGAGAAACAAATTGACATCAATTATGAATCACCCTTTCAGCGATCAAGTACATCACTGGCAGGGCTCGCGAAAACTCATGAAACTGTGACCAAGTGACCTTGGGAGAGTACGTACATGCTGGGCCAGTTACTGGACAAATTGCGCGCGCGCGCGAGCGCGAGTAATTGTGGACGGGGTGAAGAAGGGGGTAATCACTTAGCCGAGAAGTCTGTCGGCGGGCAGGGGAGCTACGTAAATGCCGATTCATAGCTGGACTCAGACGTAAAACGCGAACCGGTTTTAATTTTCGCGCAGGATGCAGACCAATCGAAAACCCTTCGGCCGGTCGTTGTTTAAGAGATTTAAACTGTAATTTGAGATAAGGTTATGTTTGAACATTGTTTTGCTATTTCATTTATAAATACTTATTTTCCTGTTATTATTGTCATGTGACAAAATGAGATATTAATCATCACCAAAATTAACAGTTCGGAAAAGTTCATTTTTGCAATTCCGTCGTGAAACTACTTACTTTTCCTGTCATTCTTGAACGACGAAATAGCCTACTTTTCTGTACCAAAAATAACAGAATCGAATAGCAACACTTTTCAAAATAAATGCTGAAAAGTTCTACTTTTCAGCACTGAAATGGGTGCTGAAAAGTTGAACTTTTCAGCACTTGTTTCGAAAAGTAACACTTTTCCACATTTTCTGATTTAAACGATTTATTGACATAATACATGAAAATTTGACATAAAATTTCACTCAGTGAGTGTTTTTCGGAAATGCAAAAAATGTTGTATGGAACTCGTTGCAAAACTTGATTTTTTCAGCACTTTTCGTATTTATCCAACTCGGTGAACCTCGTTGGATAAATGTACGACTCGTGCTGAAAAAATCCTCTTTTGGCAACTTGTTGCATAAACTACTATTTATTGTTACAAAGTTCTACTTTTCAGCACTTGTATCGAAAAATTCAAAAATCAAAATTTGTATGTAAATATTCAAACAACTGTAACTTTTGAATGAATTTTCTGATCAATTTGGTGTCTTCGGCAAAGTTGTAGGTATTGTTGAGGACTTTTGAGGAAAAAATAGGTACACGGAAAAAATTGCAGATTTTTTTATCAACTTTTTTTTCACAAAAACTAAATTTCCCAAAATACGTTTTTTTTATTTTCAAGATTCTTTGATATGTTTTAGGGGACAAAATCCGCAACTTTTGAGCCATAGAGAAACATGGTCAAAAAATCTGCCGCCGAGTTATAAATTTTTGAAAAAAATGTGATTTTTGGAAAAAAATGTGATTTTTGGAAAAAATCAACAAATTTGACTTTATTTTTTAATGCAAAATTGAATTTGCAATCGCAAAGTACTGTACAGATTTTTTGATAAAGGGCTCCGTTTTCAAGATATAGCCACCAAAAGTTTGATTTTAGTGAAATATTTGTAATTTTTCGATTTTTAAAAATAGTGACCATGAGTGACCATTTCCATTTTTTTTAAAGTTCCGAAAATTTGCTATAAAATTGTCTAAGAGGTATTGAAGATTGGACTTCGGGTTGCTGAGATCGAGCCGCTTTAAGAAAAAGAAACACGAAAATTGAAGTTTTCTAAATCTCACCAAAACAACCCACAATATTCTAATGGCGATATCTCAACAACTAATGGTCCGATTTTCAATGTTAATACATGAAACATTCTTAAATTTTCCGATCTTTTCGAAAATAATATTTTTTTTTCAAATCAAGACTAGCATTTTAAATAGGCGTAATATTCAATGTTTGGCCCTTTTTAAAAGTTAGTCTTGATTAAAAAAATATTTTTTTCAAAAAGATAGGAAAATTTTACAAATGTTTCATGTATTAAAATTGAAAATCGGACCATTATTTGCTGAGATATGGTCATTAGAAAATGGTGGGTTGTTTTGGTGTGATTAAGAAAACTTAAATTTTCGTGTTTCTTTTTCTTTTTTCTTAAAACGGCTCTATCTCAGCAACCCGAGGTCCAATCTTCAATGTCTCTTAGACAATTTTAAAACAACATTTCTGAACTTTTCAAAAAAAAAATATTTTTAGAAATGGTCACTCTTGGTCACTATTTTCAAAAATCGAAAAACTGCAAATATTTCGCTAAAATTGAACTTTCGGTGGCTATATCTTGAAAACAGAGCCCTTTATCAAAAAATCTGTAAGGTACTTTTCGATTACAAATTCATTTTTGCGTTAAAAAATAATGTCAAATTTCTTTTTGCATGAAACTTCGATTTTTTCCAAAAAATACTATTTTTTTCAAAAATTCATAACTTGGTGGCAGATTTTTTGACCATGTTTCTCTATGACTCAAAAGTTGCGGATTTGTGTCCCCTAAAACATATCAAAAAATCTCAAAAATCAAAAAATACGTATTTTGGGAAATTGAGTTTTAGTGAAAAAAAGTTGATTAAAAAATCTGCAAAAAAAAATCCGTGTACCGATTTTTTCTCAAAAGTCCTCAACAATACCTACAACTTTGCCGAAGACACCAAATTGATCAGAAAATTCATTCAAAAGTTACAGTTGTTTGAATACTTACATACCATTTTTGCATGGACAGCAGCCAGAATTGTATGGAGACTTGTATGGGTGAACCAATGACACAAAATAGCTTATTTGGTCATATGGAAGGCCCCCACAAAGTTTAAGTCAAATAAAAAAATACAAAAAATAAAAATGGTCGAACTCGGCCGATTTCGTAGAGAGTTGCTCACATACTACCGTAATCTGGGGCGGATCGGGACTTCGGTCTGAATAGGGACAGCAGTTTTTAGAGCACTTAAAGCTTTTAAATTTGGAAATGGATGTACAAATTTTGTTAGTCTGAGTCTGTTCTAACCGAAACCAACCAGAAAAATCAAAATATTGTGCTCCAACTTGGTTAAAATTGCTGTCCCAATTCGCCCCATGTGTCCCGATTGACCAGTTTACGGTACTGATTATTTAACAGCTCATTTATCAGTAAAAAAAAGTCATGCATGTGCTTGAACATCCTCCAACTTTATAGATGTAAACAAAGTAGGATCATTCGAAAATCACGTTACGCATTCTCTCTATTCATCACCCAGCTCTGAAGGCTACTTGATACAACTCAATTTTACGAAATTTTTTACCAAAAAACAAAAACTGGCAGTGACAAGGTCAGTTGCATTTTTTCATCCACCCAAGAATGTTGTTTTCTGCAGACACACCGGAATAAATTGCTGGACATTTTTGTTTTCGTTTTCTGACGTCACATTTTTACTGCACATCACGTTCTCAGGTGATGATGCTGAGCTGAGATCAGAACTCGAGTCGTCGCCAAGCAGCAGCAGTAGACAACTGGTTGCGACGACCTGGTGTCATTCATGGTTTCGTGGAATTGTTGAAATAATCAACAACTTTAGTAAGGGGCCGTCCATAAACAACGTGGAAACTTTTCTTTGACATTTCAAACCTCCTTCCTTTGAGAACAATTCTAGAGTTTTTTTTTAATTGAAAAGTATAAGCTGTAGCTACAATTTATTGTATTTCTGGTATTTGGTCAATTTCGAAGCTATAATTTCGGAAGGTTGAAAACTACCTCTTTTATGATGTAATTTTATTTTAGTTTAGACTGAAACAGTGACATTACATCAGAAACGTGGTGAAATTACACATTTTTTCTATCATGAAAGATGTAATATTACCATGATATTTTTTACTGTGTATGTTTATAGCAGGGCTGCGGAGTCGGGTCATATTTCAAACGACTCCGACTCCGACTCCGACTCCGGTTTTCTCAGATTAGCTGACTCCGACTCCAACTCCGGCTCCGGCTTTGAACAAATGGTTGGCTCCGACTCCGACTCCGACTCTGGCCTACCAACTCTAGCCGACTCCGACTCCGACTCCGACTCCACATGTTTTTAAATGTTTCAAAAGTTAGTTAACTATTATTAGTTAATTATTTTTAAAACATTGATAAATAGGATTATTTAAATACTCTCTAAGTGTCATGTTTTTCTCAAGAAAAATAAGTTAAGTAAAAGTAAAGTAAAGTAAATGAACGGAAAAAAAAGTTTCTAGGTTACAAGTTTTATACGTTATGGAAACAGAAATCAAAAAATATCTTCAGTTTTAGAGGCATTTTGAGAAGAACAGTTTTGTAAGTAAATTTGGATTTACTTGCTTAACCTCAAATTTGAAAATATTTTTTTCAAAGCTGATAAATTTAAACATTAAATTGTTATTTTTGAATGAATAACTAAAAGAAATCTGGCCTTAATGATCTATTGAACATTAAAATTCAATTTGCTCACTTTCAGGCTGACATTTGTAAGAAGCACAGTGACAGGCACCTTGTTTTTTAAATGACAATTTTAAACGAAACTTTTTTTTGTTTTTGTTAAGAAGTACATGGACATCACGCCACGGCTGAAGGAGATTATTATTGCAAATCAATGTATCTAAACAAATTCTTCGTGGAAAGGACGCTTAAGATGTCCTTTTCAAATATCTGTGACATGGAAAATATTTTAACCTGGAAATTTTTAATTTATTTTAATTTTAAAATTTTATATACTTTCAAAAGGAGGTGCACGATACTTCGTGAATCTTCACGAAGCTTTATGGATGATCTTGCGCCTCCATCAAAATATATGAAAAAACTTAAAATATAATAAAAAACAAATATCCACAAGTAAAATATTTTCTAAGTCACACATATTTAATTTTTTATTATTAGTTTATTTTTGTACTGAATTCTTGAGATTTGTTCAACGATTGGAAGATGGCGGTCGAGTTGGACGCATGCCGTGTGGCACCGGTTTGTTTTTTTCGATTTTTATAGTGTTAGGTTTACGAAACGGGTTGTTAAAGTGGTCGAGTCGTCGCGAGTGATCATTGCCTTACGGGTAAAGGTGAAATTTACTGAAAAAAGTTGTGAAAATGGATTTTTCACTTGATTTGTTCCACAAGAAGAGCAGTCAAAAGCATTCTGCAGTGGCGTTCTGCCCTCCGGAAGGGGGTATAAATGTGTGTGTGACGGGTTTTGTCCGACTGGTGTGAGTGTGTAGTGAATTTGGCGTCTAGCGCCGACTGCATGAGAGAGACAGAAAGAGAGTAGCGAATGATGTTCGTGATGCCTTGGAAACATGTTTCTGTGTGTCCGAAAATTGGCAAAAAGTGGACTGATTTGTCGTGAAGAGGATTTAACGCGGGAGTGCTGCAGACGGCTGGATCCATGTCTTCGTTCCGCCCGGACGGCAGACTTGCGGCCCGGTCGACGATTGAAGCAGCAGCAGGCAGAAGCGGGTGAGCAAGTTCCAATAAGAACATTTTTTAAGGTGTGAATGAGTATGCGTGTGTAGGTGAGCGAATGAAATTGAGCCGAAACAACTTATCTAGATGACTTTTGATTAGGGGAGCGGTGCCATGTTTTGGGTGCTGACAAATTTACGAACGGTTTTTCGTAGTATGTTGAAATTACCAATGTTTTAGAATGTTTCGGCTTAATTGAGAATGGTCGTGTGAGTGTATCCGTTTATTTTTGTTTTCATTTAAAAAAATGTTTTTTTCAGCTAACACAGTTTTATAAATTTCGGTTTAGTTCTAGCTTTCGGTTGTTTCGATTCGGTTCGCGATCGTTCAAATAAAACGTTTGCTCTAAAAGTTCGCTAATTTTAACGGTGATTCAGGGTTTTCACAGCCGGCTGTCTAAGGCTGAATCGAATCGATTACGGGTAACCGGGCCAAGCGGTAGCTTTGCAGGATTGATCGTGAGTTTTGCGTCTTATTTCAGGCTTAGAGTGATAAAATCTCGCCGCCGGTTGAGTTTGTCGATGTGGTTTTGTTTCAAATAACCTGTTAATTCCACTAAAAAGAGTCCGTTTTGCGATGCCTGTCCGTCGGGTCGCATGTTTTTTTTCGCGTCGTTTGTCGTCTCGAAATTACTTTTTAGCTTTATAGCTCGTAAAGCACGGTGAAAAATATTGTTTCAACGCGTTCAAGTCCTTCAGATATCATCATAACTCATCAATAATTAATTGGTCGCTCATCTTATAATAATTTAAAAGTATAAATAGTCTCAGGTCAACTCTACGTAAATATGTTACGCTGAGTATAATATTTCACCTTTTAATTACACATAATTTTGATTCTATCTTTCCGCAGCCGGCTGTCTAAGATTGAATCATTTATGCTAAACTCAACACCAAATAACCGGGAATAGTCTCATCCGTATCATCCGATTGTTTGCCTTGAGAATACATAATACTTCACCCTATTAAACGAAATTCATTGATTATTGGGCCACATCATCATCCTCTATGATGAATCCTGGCCATTACCCTTTCCCACTAACAAAATCCCAAGTAGAAGTAGTTTTCCGGCACACGCGGGGGTGTGGATATCGTATAGAACCCACCCTTGGTAGCAGCCTGTGCTAACTAACATTCCCGTCCCATCCCCTCGAGATCTACAAACTGACATGGCGGGCGCCGTTGGTGGCCAACGACTGTTTCCTATTCGCACAGTCTCTAGTTTTGATGATCGTGATGTTTTATCTTTTCTGCGCATTCATGCATGCTGTTGATAAGGGAAACATCTTTTGATCGTTGAAGCGTATGACCGGATGTGTTGATAGGATTTTACGGTCCTGTTCAGCAACGGAGAAGGACAACCATGGGTGGTCTCTCATGCTCATGCTCATGCTCATGCTGAATTCTTGAGATTTGTTCAACGATAATTTGCAACGATATCAAAATAGTTTACCCAAAAATCAACATCAACATCAACAATCAATGATTATTTCAAATTTGTTGCAACTTCTTCTGACATTTTTTGTTAACAATTTGATTTTCTAGTACTCAGTTATAAACAAAATGCGCATGTTGAGTTCCAAGTAAGAGATTGCTATTATCGTTGATTATTTGTTACAAAAGTTAAACTGTCAGTGACTTTTTTCGATCTGCAAAAACAGTGATGACTATTTATAATCTTTTTATGTACTTCGTAATTTTTTCCTAAAAAATGATTTAGCTTAAAACCTTTAAGACATTCGCTATCGGGGTAAAAGATGATTTTGTGTGTACTTTTTTCAGAAATAACTGGATGAAATTTGGTCAAATTTGAATTGAAAGGGAACATAAATATAGTCTGACTACATAACCAATATTTTTTTAATTATGATACTACATACTTGGGTAAGAGGTTATCATTTAGTGATTAGGGTAGGGTAGTCATCAATGAGACACTTTTGGTTTTCAACTTTCAACGATTTTTCTATTCTTTTCATCAGCATTTTTTATAGAGCTTTTAGTTGCATTATCTTTCTTTTAATGTGTTCTACCATTGATCAAAATATGAGATCGATCTGACGTCTACAGCCAGAGTTATTCAACTGTCTCATTGTAGACGCACTTGGCAGGAACAATGAGACAGCTGGGGAACAATGAGACACACTACGAAAATTAACATTTTTCAAGTAAAACATCATGTTTTTGTATTGTTCCATTGCAGGTAACTTGCCTTGAACATTTTAGAGAAATTTTGCCAACATGAAACTTTTATTAACAAAAGTTATACTAAAAAGTATTAAAATTTTGTAAAATCCATATATTAATACCAAATAACTTTGGATTTTTGGATAAATGAAGTTTAAACTCTATAAATATGGCAAAAATCACTTTTGATTCATGTTTTGAAAGATTTCCATCGATTTTGAAAAGTTTATTGAAAAAAAAATCAAAGTGTCTCATTGTTACCCATGGGCTGAAATGAGTGGGGAACAATGAGACAGCCCTGGATTCTGGGTATATTCTAAATTTTGGCCAAATCTAATGAAAGGACATTGTAGCCCAACTTAATACCTATGGAACGTCGAAAGAAATTTGAAGAAATATTATTTTTTGGTGTAAATGGCAGCCTACGAGCGAAAAAATATTTTTTGTCCATAATTTACTTTTACACCCCAGAATCAAACATTTATGAATAACTTGTCAAGGGAGCGTCCATAACCAAAGCCACTTTTATGGCAGACGTGTATCCAGTAGACAAACCTTTCCCCCAAATATGAGCCTGATTGGTTGAAACTACGACTTGTGAGAGCCATTTTATCATTGTTCCCCGTGTCTCATTGATGACTACTCTACCCTATAGTGTAATAACACAATTAGAGCTTCAAATACATAATGGCATCTGATAAATCAATTAAAAATATAAGTTGTTTTGTAAATTAACAGTCAAGACCCGAAGAAAGAAATTTCCCTGTACAACCCGAAGCCTGCAAAATGCGTTACAGTAAATTTTCGCAGGCTTGGGAAATATGCAAAATAGCACCAAACTTCAATGTTTTATAGTGTTTTGGAATCGTCAGAATGTCTACTTTAAGGAAAAATATGCAAATTAGTGGATTTTAGGGCGGGGCTCGGGGGAGGGGTGAACGAAAAATATCCGAGCAAAATGCGTTACAGTAAATTTGTAAAATTTATATCTTATGCAAAACATGACCAAAACTCAAAGTTTTATAGTGCTTTGGAAAGGTCTTCACATGAACTTTATGTTAAAAATATAAAAGACTACGTTTTCCATAAAGTTTTACTAAAAAAGTTAAGTAAACATTTATTGTTCTATATACTAATATCAGTAAGAGAATAAAAACATGACTTTTCATTAGAAACATAATCTTGCGACATATCTAACTTCTCCAAATTTCATGAATAGTCATTCTGCAACAAAATTGAACCGATTCAGCTGAACCGGTTCACCCAACCGGTTCAATAGTTGTACCGGTTGAACATTTCTGACTCAAAATGTATCATGCGACATGTCTAACTCTTTCAAATTGCCTGAAAAGTCATTCTGTAGCAAAATTGAACCGATTCAGCTGAACCGGTTCATCCAACCGGTTCGATAGTTGTACCGGTTGAACATTTCTGGCACAAAATGTAGCATGCGACATATCTAACTCTTTCAAATTGCCTGAAAAGTCATTCTGTAGCAAAATTGAACCGATTCAGCTGAACCGGTTCATCCAACCGGTTCGATAGTTGTACCGGTTGAACATTTCTGGCACAAAATGTAGCATGCGAGATATCTAACTCTTTCAAATTGCCTGAAAAGTCATTCTGTAGCAAAATTGAACCGATTCAGCTAAACCGGTTCATCCAACCGGTTCGATAGTTGTACCGGTTGAACATTTCTGGCACAAAATGTAGCATGCGACATATCTAACTCTTTCAAATTGCCTGAAAAGTCATTTTGTAGCAAAATTGAACCGATTCAGCTGAACCGGTTCATCCAACCGGTTCGATAGTTGTACCGGTTGAACATTTCTGGCACAAAATGTAGCATGCGCCATGTCTAACTCTTTCAAATTGCCTGAAAAGTCATTCTGTAACAAAATTGAACCGATTCAACGGAACCGGTTCACCCAACCGGTTCAATAGTTGTACCGGTTGAACATTTCTGGCACAAAATGTATTATGTGACATGTCTAACTCTTTCAAATTGCCTGAAAAGTCATTCTGTAACAAAATTGAACCGATTCAGTTTAACCGATTCACCCAACCGGTTCAATAGTTGTACCGGTTGAACATTTCTGGCACAAAATGTAGCATGCGACATATCTAAATCTTTCAAATTGCCTGAAAAGTCATTCTGTAACAAAATTGAACCGATTCAGCTGAACCGGTTCATCTAACCGGTTAAAGTTATGCTTCCTTAAATTCTTTAATTTTTTTAAATTCTTTTTATTCTCTAAATTCTTAAAGAATTTAAAGAATTTAAAGAGTTTAAAGCACTTGAAGAATTTAAAGAATTTAAATAATTTAAAGAATTTAAAGAGTTTAAAGAAATTAAAGAGTTTAAAAAATTTAAAGAATTTAAAGAATTTAAAGAATTTAAAGAATTTAAAGAATGTAAAGAATTTAAAGAATTTAAAGAATTTAAAGAATTTAAAGAATTTAAAGAATTTAAAGAATTTAAAGAATTTAAAGAATTTAAACAATTTAAAGAATTTAAAGAATTTAAAGAATTTAAAGAATTTAAAGAATATAAAGAATTTAAAGAATTCAAAGAATTTAAAGAATTTAAATAATTTTTAAGAATTTAAAGAATTTAAAGAATTTAAAGAATTTAAAGAATTTAAAGAATTTAAAGAATTTAAAGAATTTAAAGAATTTAAAGAATTTAAAGAATTTAAAGAATTTAAAGAATTTTAAGAATTTAAAGAATTTACAGAATTTAAAGAATTTTAAGAATTTTAAGAATTTTAAGAATTTAAAGAATTTAAAGAATTTAAAGAATTTAAAGAATTTAAAGAATTTAAAGAATTTAAAGAATTTAAAGAATTTTAAGAATTTTAAGAATTTTAAGAATTTTAAGAATTTTAAGAATTTAAAGAATTTAAAGAATTTAAAGAATTTAAAGAATTTAAAAATTTAAAAAATTTAAAGAATTTAAAAATTTAAAGAATTTAAAGAATTTAAAGAATTTAAAGAATTTAAAGAATTTAAAGAATTTAAAGAATTTAAAGAATTTAAAGAATTTAAAGAATTTACAGAATTTAAAGAATTTAAAGAATTTAAAGAATTTAAAGAATTTAAAGAATTTAAAGAATTTAAAGAATTTAAAGAATTTAAAGAATTTAAAGAATTTGAAAAAAATTAATAATTTAAAGAGTTTTAAGAATTTGAAGAATTTCAAAAATTTTAAGAATTTTAAGAATTTTAAGATTTTTAAGAATTTTAAAAATTTTAAGAATTTAAAGAATTTAAAGAATTTTAAGAATTTTAAGAATTTTAAGAATTTTAAGAACTTTGAGAATTTTAAGAATTTAAAGAATTTAAAGAATTTAAAGAATTTAAAGAATTTAAAGAATTTAAAGAATTTAAAGAATTTAAAGAATTTAAAGAATTTTAAGAATTTTAAGAATTTTAAGAATTTTAAGAATTTTAAGAATTTTAAGAATTTTAAATTTTAAGAATTTAAAGAATTTAAAGAATTTAAAGAATTTAAAGAATTTAAGAATTTAAAGAATTTAAAGAATTTAAAGAATTTAAAGAATTTAAAGAATTTAAAGAATTTAAAGAATTTAAAGAATTTAAAGAATTTAAAGAATTTAAAGAATTTAAAGAATTTAAAGAATTTAAAGAATTTAAAGAATTTAAAGAATTTAAGAATTTAAGAATTTAAGAATTTAAGAATTTAAGAATTTAAGAATTTAAGAATTTAAGAATTTAAGAATTTAAAGAATTTAAAGAATTTAAAAATTTAAAGAATTTAAAATTTAAAGAATTTGAAAAAATTAATAATTTAAAGAATTTTAAGAATTTGAAGAATTTCAAAAATTTTAAAATTTTAAGAATTTTAAGATTTTAAGAATTTTAAAAATTTTAAGAATTTAAAGAATTTAAAGAATTTTAAGAATTTTAAGAATTTTAAGAATTTTAAGAATTTTAAGAACTTTGAGAATTTTAAGAATTTTAAGAATTTTAAGAATTTTAAGAATTTTAAGAATTTAAAGAATTTAAAGAATTTAAAGAATTTTAAGAATTTTAAGAATTTTAAGAATTTTAAGAATTTTAAGAATTTTAAGAATTTTAAGAATTTTAAGAATTTTAAGAATTTTAAGAATTTTTCACACATCGGGACTGGCAACACCAGCCAGCAACAGTCAAGTGTTCGGAGCTCTTCAGACTTTTCGATTTTATCGCCGTAATTTACCGTGATTACCCGCGAGTTTGCTCCTCCAGCATGCCAAGGGCCAGCCGTGGCCGAGGCAGTTCGAGTGCGGCCTCGAAAAACCCGCGAAGTTCATCTACCGGCAGAGTGCAGAAAGGTAAACACACCAATGCCGCATCGACCGCCATCGCGCACGGAGCGTGCCCGATGACGTCACCGATCCTTCATTTTTACACGTGTCATACCGTCCACGTGAGTCCCGGTACGGACGAGACAATCGACCCGGGCATCCGGAAGCACTTCCGGCCAGCAGCAGCAGTCCACCAGCACTACGACGACAACCACTTCCAACGTTCCCACCAGCAACGAATTTGAGATGCTGAGTGGAGATGAAAACAACACCGACAGTGACAGCAGCAGTGCTGGCGACGACGATGACGATGATGAACTTGCGCGCAAGCAAAAGCAGAAAAATGGTAACTCTCCGAAGGAACGACGACCACCTCCAATTTTTGTTTTGGATACGTTGGCTGACGATATTGACGAGTTGCTTGAGGGACTCCAATATTGTCTCAAAATTAGTAAAACTTCTGTGCAAGTGATTACCCACAAGAAGCTGCATTTCGACTTGGTGGTGAAGAAGTTGAAGTTGCGAAACTTCAAATTCTTTACATTTGACCCTGCAGAGAAGGTCCCAGTGAAGATCGTCCTTCAGGGATATCCGGACCGCCCGATCTCCGACCTGGAAGAACACCTGACGGGCGTCAAGGTTAAGCCTCGAGAGATAAAGGTGCTCTCAAAATCGACTACGGTGACAGGTACGTACACCTTGTACCTCCTGTACTTCGATCGCGGGTCCGTCAAAATCCAGGACCTACGGCGGATCAAAGCACTGGACGGCTTCTTTGTGACGTGGCGATTCTACACGAAGAATCCGGCCGACGCAGCCCAATGCCACCGCTGTCAGAAATTCGGACACGGCTCAAAACTGCAATCTCCCACCCCGGCGTGTAAAGTGCGGTGAGACCCACTTCACCGAAAGGTGCAGTCTTCCGCGGAAAGACCAACTGGGGGAAAACGCCCAGCAGCACAAAGCACGTGTCAAGTGCGCCAATTGTGGTGGAAACCACACGGCGAATTTCCGTGGCTGTGCCGCGCGGAAAAAGTACATCGAGGAGCAGGACAAGAAGAAGAAAGCGCCAGCGTCCCGCCAACCTCCGAAGACTTCGAGCTCGACCGCTGCAGCAGCTGGCGGCGGGCGGCTCCATCGACCAACCCAGCGTTCCCTCCCGGTTGGGGAGGTTCGTACGCTAAGTAGCCTCTTCTGGGGGCGGTTCTCCTCCGGGACAAGCTGATGTTACCGGTGATGATCTCTTCACGCTTCCTGAGTTTTTCGCCCTTGCTGGAGAGATGCTCACGCGCTTTCGTGCCTGCCGAAACAAGGCAGAACAATTTCATGCTCTCAGTGAGCTGATGATGAAGTACATCTACAACGGATAAGCTGCCTTGTGCAGCGAAGTTTTCGACGTCAATAGACAAAACATACTGTGATTTAGTTTTAAGCTTTTCTATTTCTATCCTTTTCCTTAGCAAATCTAGAAGGTTTTTTTAAATTTTTCCTTCTCTTGCCAAATCCATTGTTAGAATATCCAATTACATCAAAATGAATTATAGTGTAAACCATAGTTGAAAGGAACTCCAAAACTCTATTAGGTTATAAGAAATGCGGAATTGTAAATTGATTATTTACTGACAAAATAAATTGAATTGAATTAAGAATTTTAAGAATTTTAAGAATTTTAAGAATTTTAAGAATTTTAAGAATTTTAAGAATTTTAAGAATTTTAAAATTTTAAAATTTTAAGATTTTTAAAATTTTAAAATTTTAAGAATTTTAAAATTTTAAAATTTTAAAATTTTAAGAATTTTAAAATTTTAAGAATTTTAAAATTTTAAGAATTTTAAGAATTTTAAGAATTTTAAAATTTTAAGAATTTTAAAATTTTAAATTTTAAGAATTTTAAGAATTTTAAGAATTTTAAAATTTTAAGAATTTTAAGAATTTTAAGAATTTTAAAATTTTAAAATTTTAAGAATTTTAAGAATTTTAAAATTTTAAGAATTTTAAGAATTTTAAGAATTTTAAGAATTTTAAGAATTTAGAGAATTAAAAAAATAAAGAATTTAAGGAAGCATAGCTTTTCAACCGGTAAGATGAACCGGTTCAGCCGAATCGGTTCAATTTTGTTACAGAATGACTTTTCAGGCAATTTGAAAGAGTTAGATATGTCGCATGATACTTGTTGTGCCAGAAATGTTCAACCGGTACAACTATCGAACCGGCTAGATGAACCGGTTCAGCTGAATTGGTTCAATTTTGTTACAGAATGACTTTTCAGGCAATTTGAAAGAGTTAGATATGTCGCATGATACTTGTTGTGCCAGAAATGTTCAACCGGTACAACTATTGAACCGGTTGGATGAACTGGTTAAGCTGAATCGGTTCAATTTTGCTACAGAATGACTTTTCAGGCAATTTGAAAGAGTTGGATATGTCGCATGCTACATTTTGTGCCAGAAATGTTCAACCGGTACAACTATTGAACCGGTTGGATGAACCGGTTCAGCTGAATCGGTTCAATTTGGTTACAAAATGACTTTCCAGGCAATTTGAAAGAGTTAGATATGTCGCATTCTACATTTTGTGCCAGAAATGTTCAACCGGTACAACTATTGAACCGGTTGGATGAACCGGTTCAACTGAATCGGTTCAATTTGGTTACAAAATGACTTTCCAGGCAGTTTGAAAGAGTTAGATATGTCACATGCTACATTTTGTGCCAGAAATGTTCAACCGGTACAACTATCGAACCGGTTGGGTGAACCGGTTCAGCTGAATCGGTTCAATTTTGCTACATAATGACTTTTCAGGCAATTTGAAAGAGTTAGATATGTCGCATGCTACATTTTGTGCCAGAAATGTTCAACCGGTACAACTATTGAATCGGTTGGATGAACCGGTTCAGCTGAATCGGTTCAATTTTGTTACAAAATGACTTTTCAGGCAATTTGAAAGAGTTAGATATCTCGCATGCTACATTTTGTGCCAGAAATGTTCAACCGGTACAACTATCGAACCGGTTGGATGAACCGGTTCAGCTGAATCGGTTCAATTTTGCTACAGAATGACTTTTCAGGCAATTTGAAAGAGTTAGATATGTCGCATGCTACATTTTGTGCCAGAAATGTTCAACCGGTACAACTATCGAACCGGTTGGATGAACCGGTTCAGCTGAATCGGTTCAATTTTGCTACAGAATGACTTTTCAGGCAATTTGAAAGAGTTAGACATGTCGCATGATACATTTTGTGCCAGAAATGTTCAACCGGTACAACTATTGAACCGGTTGGGTGAACCGGTTCAGCTGAATCGGTTCAATTTTGTTGCAGAATGACTGTTCATGAAATTTGGAGAAGTTAGATATGTCGCATGATACATTTTGTGCCAGAAATGTTCAACCGGTACAACTATTGAACCGGTTGGGTGAACCGGTTCAGCTGAATCGGTTCAATTTTGTTGCAGAATGACTGTTCATGAAATTTGGAGAAGTTAGATATGTCGCATGATTATGTTTCTAATGAAAAGTCATGTTTTTATTCTCTTACTGATATTAGTATATAGAACAATAAATGTTTACTTAACTTTTTTAGTAAAACTTTATGGAAAACGTAGTCTTTTATATTTTAACATAAAGTTCATGTGAAGACCTTTCCAAAGCACTATAAAACTTTGAGTTTTGGTCATGTTTTGCATAAGATATAAATTTTACAAATTTACTGTAACGCATTTTGCTCGGATATTTTTCGTTCACCCTCCCCCGAGCCCCGCCCAAAAATCCACTAATTTGCATATTTTTTCCTTAAAGTAGACATTCTGACGATTCCAAAACACTATAAAACATTGAAGTTTGGTGCTATTTTGCATATTTCCCAAGCCTGCGAAAATTTACTGTAACGCATTTTGCAGGCTTCGGGTTTTGACTGTTAAGCTGTTATATAGGAAATACTGAACAATAAAAAAACATATTTTTGTTGAATTTAAGGTAACTCCGGCTCCGACTCCGAATCCGGGTTATCAGAAATCTTCGGCTCCGACTCCGACTCCGACTCCAGGTCCTCAAAAAAGACCCGACTCCACCGACTCCGACTCCGACTCCACAGCCCTGGTTTATAGAACCATTTAAAAAAAACTCGAGAATTGTCCCCTCTCAAGTGTTCCATGGTTGATGGATGGCCCCCAAATTAATAGACCGTAACGGTTGTACAAATTGCGCCTACACAGTCAAAAAATCATAGTATTATTACATCTGGAAAGGGGTACATCTTTTTTGTCAGAAAAATGGGTAATTTTACCTCTGAAAATGTGTAATTTTACCGCTTTTTCGGTGTAATGTAACTTTTCAGTCTAAATTGAGGTAAAATCACATCATAAAAGAGGTGATATTCAACCTTCCAAATTTACACATTTTTTTCTGTTTACTGTTATGGCAATGAACCACATAAACGACTGTAATTTTGATTCTTTATTGCACAAAAGACAAGAACTTTCATTATTTGCATTCAAAATTCATAAAAAAGTAAAAACAAATCCTTATAAAAAAATATTTAAAGGAAACTTTTTCTTTACATTTTGCACTGTTTGCACACAGTAAAAAAATGTGTAAATTTTCAGGGGGGTAATTTTGTAAGGGTGAATATTATCCCTTTTATGATGTAATTTTACTTCAATTTAGACTGAAAAAGTGACATTACACCTGAAAAGCGGTAAAATTACACATTTGTTTCTGACATAAAAGGTGTTCTCATTCCCAGATGTAATATTAGCATGTTTTTTTACTGTGTATTTAAATTAGAATAAATCACTCAACAGAGAAAAAAAAACACTTGCAGCCCAATCAAATGCAAATCCGAGAGATATCTCGTCGTGTGTCGTCGTCGGCGTCAACCGGGTGTCGTTCGGTGGCCTTCTAGAGCAGCCGCAGCAGCAACAAACTCGACTGGATTCGGCCTGGTGACGACGATGATGATGATGCCGGTTGGCTTTGCATTTGTACATTTGAGGAAGTGTGAAAACGCAGTTGTAAGAACAAGTAATCAACTTGTACCGGTGGTAGTTTGGCAATTTGTACATTTCTACCCTCGAGTTTTTATATTGATGCTTACTAAGGCTTGCCTAAAATTTTCTGCAGTTAAAAAAATCATTCATATTTTCAAAGCTCGTGAGCTCACCTTAACCGAGCTGCTCTCTGAGTTGGTTGTGAATCATCAAGAACGCCCATGTAAATACTTAGCTTCTTGCATGAAGAACTCTCGGCCGGGATTAATTGCACGATTCGAGGAAGGTTTCGTAATGCTTGTGGGTTGCACGAACGAACTGCTGTAGGTATTTGTGCAAACTAAACGTTTGTCCTTAGAGATCTGATCTGAACGTTCTGGTTTAGAAGTTCAGGGTACGGTGCACAGAAAAAAAATATGGTCTTATATGACATCTGGGAAGGGGTACATCTTTAATGTCTTTTCTGGTGTAATGTCACTTTTTTCAGTCTAAATTGAGGTAAATTACATCATAAAAGAGGTAATATTCAACCTTCCAAAATTACAGCTTGGTTCGCGTGGATGTAGTAAAAATAGGGGTGGTTTAAAATTTCTATCAGCACAGTTAAAAGCTGTTAAAAGTTGTTTAATTTAATATACGTTTAAAAAGTATGTCACTAGAATAGAGCAAATTGCGTTTTTCAATAACAAAAATGTTAGTACCCAAGAAAAGTACAGTTCATCGTAGAAAAAGATTATTTTTTCCCGTTTTTGTCATTTTCCAGTTTACGCACGCGCACTATGGGGTTTCAGGCGGCCATAAATCGAAAAACCGACATACTCTAATTATTTTTTTGGTATTTTTTTTCGAAAATAAACATTCTAACTAAGAAAAATCCGGAGTTTGAAAGTTGTAGGATCAAAATTCACTGAATTGCAGACCTTCAAAGGCGAAAATGGTAAGAAAAAACATGTTTTTGACAAAAATGATTATTTTTCATAGTTGTACTGTGTAGCTGTTTATGTATTTTTCCTGCATCATTATATATATTCAGAAAGGTAATTGATTCAACTTTTCAATAACATTTTTCAAAACACACTTTTACACGCTAAAATAATAAAAATCAAAAAGATGGATTATTATTCAAAATTTAGTTTTTTCAACTTTGTTAATGGAGTACTTTTTTGTGTGCATTTGTGCGATCTGAAAATTTTGCAGCCTAAAATTTGAACCATGTCCTAACTTGTCTCTAAATTTCAAAGTGCACTTATATGCACTTTTGAGTTATGCCATTTTGAATATTTTGATTCATGCAGGAAAATTAATGATTTCGCGTATACGCTTGGTTAAAGCATATTATTTTACCTGCAGAGAAAGAAATAATGTACCTACTATGCATGTTTTGAAATTGATTTGATATTCATGACTTTGTTGGTACTTAGGTACGTTTATTAAAATTAGAAATTCATTCAAAGAGAGGTGGATTTTAACTCAAGAAGAAGGGGAGGGAGATTGAACGTAAATCAGAAACTTTAACATAGCATAAACCGCCATTCCGTGCATCAAATAGACAGAGCAAGAATATTAAAATTCACCACTTTAATGCAAATGGCCTCAAATATATGAAAAAATCGAAAATTAAACTTTTTTTTGGAAAAATATCAAAATTCATTTGTTTTCATTATACTAAGTACAAACAACACAAAAAAGTCACAAAAAAGCAAAAAAATATTTTTGGCCGCTCGCTTATATGGAAATACCCCATGGTGACGCGGCGCGTCGAAAAACCTGGTATTTATTTTCAAAAAATCATATCTCAAAAAAAAACAACACATTTTTGTTAGTTTGCATGGAGTTTATTTATTAAATAACAACTAAAAAAACACAAACTCGGTCTTTCAACACAGTTCAATGACCAAACTTTAAACAGCGAAGGTGGGTTGGACAATGCCTTAAAAATCAGCTGCTTTCACTATTTTACTTCCTGTTGCTATTACAATCTTTAACTCAACCACAATATATACTGCACACCACAAACAATGATATTTTAAAACGATTATCACTCTCTTTTTCAAATTAAACATATTAGTGGACAAAAAACCGCTGCAATCAGCATAAGCAAAACTGTAAATGACAGCGCGTAGCAATACACATAATAAAATCTTGATAGTTTTAAACAAGGTAACTCTAAGGATGAAAAGTTTTATCAACTACTTTTTGAAAACCATATGTATTTAAAGAAGTTCTAATCAAGACTGAAAGGCTTTGATAAAAGGGGCAGGACGAAGAACACTAAAACGAAAACAATTTGATAAAATGCCTCGTTTAGTAACGATAAATTGCAAAATAACATGATGTATATCCACTTTGACACAATAATGATAATGTACAGCACCAGTACATACATAAATAGCAAAGCAAAAGAATTTCTGGTTCGGGGAAATGTTCCGTTTTCTCACAATTCTATCACAATTCAAACAGGATAAAAAACCACCAATTAAAAAATATTTTATTATTATCAACACATAGTTATTAAGTAATTTGTAATTTTAAACCGAAAATTATGCTCGGAAACGTTTTTCAAAAAATCAGCTCGCCTCTTAATGTATTTCACTGCGCTGCTCACGTACAACTGAATATGTCAAAGTGAAAGTACAAATCTAACAAGATTGATAAAATGCTTACTGAAGACTTAACAGATTTAAAGCAGCATTTGTTAAGCTAATCTAGCTGCATCATGAATTCTTCAGGCGTACTTAAAGTGTAAAGTTGAAAGCTTAGTTAAAACTTCTAAACAAAATTCTTAATGATAGAGTAGTGCGATGCCTGTGTGGACGCGCCGTCCTGTTTTTTCGTGTTATTTTCCGTCTCTTTTGTGTCGCTATTTGTGTACATGGGGTGATTGGATTTCTTCTGATTAGTGTTGTTTTCATCTCTTTTGTGTCGCTGTTTGTGTGCATGGGGTGATTGGTCTTCTTCTTCTTCTTTTTTCTTTATTTTTAGTTCGCGCGTTCGTTGACCAATGAGTTTATTTTTGTTCTCTTTACATAGTTTTCGATAGAAACGATCCGAATTCTTTTTTTTTCGAGACAAGCAAGTCGTATTGCTGGATTAAGTCCTTTCTATATCATCGATGATCGGAAGGCACGCCGACGAATATGTTTTAAGGCTTGTGATATAAAATCATTTTAATGAATAAAGCCCTTCTTACATCACCGTTGATCGGAAGGCACGCCGACGAAGAATTTCTGGAGGATCGCGGTCGAATTAATACTATATTTAAAATTCTAGATAGCTATCTTTCGGATTCGATTGTGAGTAGCGGGACTTCGCGGTTACTATGCAACGTATTTTTTGGAGTCTTTTTATATTTTAAATTTATAAGTCCTTCTTTTATCATCGTTGATAGGAAGGCACGCCGCCGGTTAAGTTCGTTTAAGGTATTGTTTTAATTTCATTACAATCGGTTACGTGGTGTCCTGTTTTCTTTTCGTTTATATTCGTTGATCGTAATAATTTATTCCAACTGGCAGCTTTAGTATTAACTCATCTACTATTTTTGACATTTGCTCAAGTTATCTTAATTGTACCAACAGTAAAAATATACTGATAAGTCCAGCCCATAGCACTACCGCTCGGTTGGCACGCGTTCGATTAAAACAAACTTTTTAAATAATCAATTATTTATCTTTCCGCAGCCGGCTGCCTAAGATTTAAAATTTCAACCGATAAACAAAATGCACATGGTCACATCACTGCCACTCGTGAATCCTGACCTCATACCCATCTACTAACCCCCTCAAAACTCGAATGTGATACTTTGTCGGAGAAGCAGTCGATTGGGCGGTCTCTATCACTCAAGTATCGGACTAACATTCCCATCCACTTCCCCGTGACCCTACCACTGGTCGTGGCCGGCGCCGGTATTGATCAGCATGATAGGGGCCTTTGAGAAGTTGCGAAGCGAGGAAAGATAGCACCCACTCATCTTCCACGGCTCGTGGATGTAACTTCTGGAGGTCCTGGTCAATAACGGAGTAGCAACTGCGGGTGGGCACCTATGCTTATGCTTAAACAAAATTCTTAATGATATCTTGAAGAATTTTTTAAAATATGTTCAAGTTTATGGAATGGTAAAACTGTTGGATTTAGTGAAAGATGTAACAAAACTTTATTGCATTTGATAAAACTATTATAAAAATGCTTAAGAATCAAAGGCATTTGTCTTGCTACTTGGGTATATTAATGAGCAATTCTCTACGAAAACGGTCTATTTTTCTTAAATTTTAATTTTTGTATTTTTTAATCCGGCTGAAACATTTTTGGTAACTTCGGTATGCCCAAAGAAGCCATTTTGCATCATTAGTTTGTCCATATAATTTTCCATACAAATTTGGCAGCTGTCCATGCAAAAATGATGCATGAAAATTCAAAAATCTGTATCTTTTGAAGGAATTTTTCGATCGATTTGGTGTCTTCGGCAAAGTTGTAGGTATGGAACACTGAAAAAAATGATACGCGGTAAAAAATTTTTTGGTGATTTTTTAATTAACTTTTTGTCACTAAAACTTGATTTGCAAAAAAACACTATTTTTATTTTTTTTATATGTTTTAGAGGATATCAAATGCGCCAACTTTTCAGGGAGAATTTGAACGGTGCGCGTCGCGGTCATCACGCAGGATTTTCGTTGCCGTTTCCGTCTTTGTTGTCCCCCCGATTGTGTGTGTTTTTCGGTCCGGGCGGTTTCGCGTTTTCGCATTTTATTTGGTTTTATCTTTCCACAGCCGGCTGTCTAAGATTAAATCATTTATGCTAAACTCAACACCAAATAACCGGGAATAGTCTCATCCGCATACTCCGACTGTTTGCCTTGAGAATGCATAATACATCACACCATTAAACAAAATTTATTGATTATTGGGTCGCATCATCATCCTATGTTGAATCCTGGCCATTACCCTTACCCACTAACAAAATCCCAAGTAGAAGTAGTTTTCCGGCACACGTGGGGGTGTGGATATCGTATAGAACCCACCCTTTGTAGCAACCTGTGCTAACTAACATTCCCGTCCCAATCCCCCGAGATCTACAAACTGACATGGCGGGCGCCGTTGGTGGCCAACGACTGTTTCCTATTAGCAACGGCTCTTGTTTTGATGATCGTGATGTTTTATCTTTTCAGCGCATTCATGCATGCTGTTGATAAGGGAAACATCATTTGATCGTTTAAGCGTATGGTCGGTTGTATTGATAGGATATTACGGTCCTGTTCAGCAACGGAGAAGGACAACCATGGGTGGTCTCTCATGCTCATGCTCATATCAAATGCGCCAACTTTTTAGAAATTTTCAGCTTGTGGCGTAATATTGAATGTTTGGCCCTTTTGAAATGTTAGTCTTGATTAAAAAAAATTAAGAATATTTTTTTTTGAAGAGATCGGAAAATTTTCATATTTTAAAATTGTAAATCGGACCATTAGTTGCTGAGATATCGACATTAGAAAATGGTGTGTTGTTTGGGTGGGACTTAGAAAACATCAATTTTCCTGTTTTTAAACCTTTGCATGGCAATACCTCAGCAACTAAGGGTCGTATCAACAAAGTTCAAAAATGCAAAATATAGAGAATTTTCTTTGCTTTTCAAACATATTTTTTTCAGTAGTGGGCAAACATGTGCACTAATTTAAGAAAAATAAAAACTGCGACAATTTTCAAAAAAAAAGTCACCTAAAAATTGATTTAACTTGAAAACGGTGCACTTTATCAAAATTTCTCTAAAGTACTTCTTGAGTGCAAATTTGATTTTACATCGAAAAATGAAGTTAAAAAAATTTCGCGACCAATATTTCGATTTAAAAAAAAACAGTATAGATTCAAAAATTCATAACTCGGTCGAAGATTTTTTGCACAACCTGAAAATTTCTGAAAAGTTGGCATTTGATGTCTTCTTAAACATATCAGAAAATGAAAAAAATAAAAATAGTGTTTTTTGCAAATCATGTTTTAGTGATAAAAAGTTACATAAAAAATCACCATTTTTTTACCGTGTATAATTTTTTTCAAAAGATACCGATTTTTGAACTTTCATACATCGTTTTTGTATGGACAGCTGCAAAATTTGTATGGAAAATTATATGGACAAACTAATGATGCAAAATGGCTTCTTTGGGCATACCGAAGACACAAAAAAAAAGTTTCAGTCGGATTAAAAAATACAAAAAAAAACGAATGACCGAAATCTGAGAGAACTCCTCCCATTTTTTGAGTATGTTACGCAAAATTTCCCGAGGAATTCTATAAAGAATATTTTCAGACAAAGGCTCTTTGGGCAAAACGCCATTTTATGTTTTTATACTATTTTTTCAAATGTTTTGTTTTACTGTACTTTTCACAAGCATTCAAAATAATAAAAATACTTTTTCAATCATGTTAACTTTTGGTTTGGTTCAAAAAAAAATTTCTTAGAATTATTTCATCTTCTAAAAAGGCTCGCCAATCCAAGCAACTTTGTCCAAGACATCAAAATTTTATCTCGCAATCTACGCCTTCTACGTCCAAATTTAAAGAAAGCATCTGAGGAAGGCTTCAAAAATCAGTTTTTTGAACGTAGCAATTCAGGGTTAAGTTATAGAGAAAAATATTGTTGGGAGCACTTTTAGAGCTCTAAAAAACAAACATTCATATTTTTTGTCACGTCAATTTGGACTCAAGGGTTAATAGTTACAGCCATTTTAAGGTAAAAAAAAGATGCAAATTAAAAAAATCAAATATCTCGAAAAGCTGATCCAGCACTATAAACGCTGAAAAATCTCAGGGGTATTTTTTTAAACTCGAGATATCTTTATTTGAATATGTCTAATTTTCAAGGGAAAAGTGTATGGGATCACCCTAACGCAATTTGAAAATGGTCCAACTATATGTTTGGCCATGTAATTTTGCCCGCTGAATCTGAATCTGTCCTCATTCGTAAATAAGACGATACAGCATGAATATTAATCGGAAAAATCTCACTGCATTCATTTTTGACGCTCTATCGATTCATCTTAACAAACTCGTCTATCTCCAACCCTCGAATTTTGAGAAAATAAATTCAGTGGAGGTCGAGTGATGTTCGTATGTGGTAAAATTTTGCCAAATTTTGTGTTCCGTCGTTCTCAGCTCCCCTGAATCCGATTTTGATTCTTCTGAATGCAGATGAAAGCTAGTGTGCTGAACCTGGGCGAGTTGATGCTCAAATTTCGAAATTTCAGCATTTGTTTTGAAATGTGTTTCTATTCGATTCTGTTATTTTTAGTAGATAAAAGTAGGCTGTTTCGTCACGCGAGCATGACAGGAAAAGTAGGAAGTTTCAAGACGGAATTGCAAAAATGTTTTTTACACAACTGATCTATTTGTGTTTTCTTTTTCGCAACTAAATTAACCTTCTTTCTCTGTTTTCTCTCCCTCTCTTTGCAGGACATCGCGCCCAAGGTCACACTTCCGAAGAAGGCCGCCGCCTCAAGGACACCGCGAAGCCATCGAGATCGAAACCACCCCACCTCGAGAAGTATGAGCTCGACATCACTCATCTTAGTGCTGATCAGATGGTAGAACGAATACAGATTTAAAAAAGCACAAATCCGTTTTGTTTGAGAAATTTTTTTCTGTCCCTTGAATTTGAAACCACAAAACACAGCTCAATTTTCAGTGACTTGAACGTTCGATTTGAGGCAATCAACTCCGTGATCAATTTCCAACAAGTCACGTTTCGCGTTTACTTTTCGCGTGTGCTCGTCAACTTTTCAGTTTAGAACATGTTTAGCTTTGTCATCATCAAGCTAAAATGGGTAGTGATATTGCAGTAAATTTTAAACCCCTTCTACGAGCAATTGCAGAAGTTTGTTTTATCGATTATTATTTTTATTTGATTTTATTACTTTGTTTTCGCTGGACTGCCTTACATTTCATGACGGGAAAATCTTATCATTTAAAATTAATCTGTAAATTAAATACACAAAAGCGTCTGTCTTTCGCACTCTTCTTCCTTCTCCCCAAGTCGCGGTTTCGTAGTTTGTAATTCAACTTCTGGCTCCGTTTCCCCTCCCCCCCTCTTTTATTTAATTTATTCAAAAAAAAAGAATTAAAAGAAATCAAAATAATAGCATTATTTCTTTGTTGTATGAATAGAAGATTCAAAGTTTGGACCAGATAAATGAAAAAAAAAAAATAATCTTGTCGGTTTGTCGTCCTCGTCGTCTGTCCGTAATGTTAATAGTTTTGAGAGTGTGTTGGTTGGTAGGTGGGCTGATTTACGGGGTGGTTCCGGCCGCTTGCCGCAGCAGCACGTAAATCTTCTCCTTGATCCACTCCTTGTTGTACGGCGCGTACGTGTTGGTCGACTTTTGGTACACGAGGCAGCTCAGGTCCGCGAGCTGGAAGAACAACAGGAAAGAAAGGGAGAATTTCAGTGGAAGTTGGGGAGTCAGTGTCGATTATGCAACACAGAAGGTATTGTTTTGATTTGCAGGGTTGTTACGGACGGCGCGGATCGTGCAGGGTTGTTACGGACGGCGCGGATGGCAATTTTGATAAATAAATTAATTGAGAGAGATAGAATTACTTTCAAGTTATTAAGAAAAATATTATCAGGAATTACAATAACTTGTTTTTTTCCTTTGAGTGCAAGAATTTCATAATTTTTATTAATTGAATTTTCTTCTGAAAATGTTTGTTTGTATTTTCTTAGTACGAAACGTCGAAAAATGAAGATGAAGATTATGTAGAAATTATTTTTTATATGTTTCTTGTCATTTCTTAACATCTCCGGCTCTGAATATTTAATTTCTGAGTTTTGAGTAATGATTTTTAACCTTATTTATTTTTATTTTTATACTGGATTTATTCAATTTTTAATTCTGTAAATCAAATATTACAAACTTTTCCCGAAGATATAGACATTAGAATGTGTAACAAAAACTATTATTGGGGCTTGTTCTGGTGGGCGCCAAATATGAGCTTGATTGGACGTAACAGAAGCTGGCCTCCACTTTCAAATTGTGGAATGGAATTTAATCGGTAGAAATATTTATTTTCTAAATTTAAACATTCTTGGCGAAAATAAAAAGATCAGAACATTCCAAATTCAAAGCTTCAGAAACTAAAAAAAAAATCGAAAAAAATTGTTTTAATAGTTTTTATTAAAACAAAAAAAAAATCAAAATACATATTTTTTTTAATTTCTTAAATCGTAATTTAAAAATCTGAAATTTCAAAATTTTAGTAATCTGAAATTCAAAATACCAAAAATTTGGGTAATCGAAAATTGAAGATTTAAAAAAAATCAAAATTAAAAAGTCAAAATTTAAACTAAACTAAAAAATATCAAATTCAAAACAACATAGAAAAAAAATCTTAGATCTAAAATAATTTTAGTATTCTTAAGCATATAAATTCTAAAATTCTAAAATTCTTAAATTCGTAAGTTCTTAAATTCTTGAATTCCAAAATTTTTGTAGCCCTATTTTAGGTAAGAGATTTTGAAATTATTGAAAGACATTTTTTTAAATATCGGAAATTAAATTTCTTTCGGAGTGAAATTTTAGCGAGGATTTTGGATTACAAACTGTGTACAAAGATTTTGAATATTTAGTCTTTCGAAATTTAAAATTTTATCATATTATAATTTTAGATTTTGATTTAATTTTGAGGTTATATTTTGAAAATAAATTTTTAGGTTTTGCCTTTCTTACTAAAGAAAGGTATAGGTTTTACTTTAAGCCAGGACGTCATTTCCAGCTTCGTAAATATGTCGATTCAGCATGAATTTTAAACCGAAAAATCGCTAAAAAATCACACTGCATCGATTTTAGCCGCTCTATCGATTCACCTTGATAGAACTCGTCTATCTCTAACCCTCGAATTTTGAGAAAATAAATTCCGTGGAGGTCGAGTGATGTTCGTATGTGGTAAAATTTTGCAAAATTTTGTGTCGCGCCGTTCTCAGCTCCCATAAATCCGATTTCGATTCTCCTAAATGCAGATGAAAGCTAGTGTGCTGAACCTGGGCGAGTTGCCGCGCAAATTTCGAATTATCCATCTGTTTTCGGATACGGCCAGACTTTTCCAGAAAATACACAGTTTCCAAATGAAAATATGGTCAAATTTTTTCATTTTCATATCTTTATTAATCTCAAAATTGCATTTTTCGAGCTCTACAACCTCCCAAATTTTCATCCAGATTCATAATATGGTTCTGGAGTTAGAGCCGTTTGATTGACCTACCATAAGAAACAAAATCCCTAAAAAGGTAAAAGCCCACCTGGTGACCTTCGCCAACATTTTTCATTTCTGATTTTATTCGAAATTTCTTGCTACATTCATAGTACAGACCATGAGTGAGCATCTGAAAGAAATTTACATCGATCGGCAATCCCGATCAATTTTAGAACGATTTACTTTTTGCCTTTCTTACTAAAGAAAGGTATAGGTTTTACTTTAAGCCAGGACGTCATTTCCAGCTTCGTAAATATGTCGATTCAGCATGAATTTTAAACCGAAAAATCGCTAAAAAAATCACACTGCATCGATTTTAGACGCTTCGTCGCCAAGTCGACAAGTTGTCAAGTTGAGCTTCGAATACTGGCGCGAGAATGTTGGCGCATATGTTTCGGCTCGACTTATACTCGTTCGTAGTAGCTTGTCTACCGATGTTTCCTTCAACATGTAAGATATCGTAGCTTTTCGGTTTCATTTGCTCTGTCCGTTTTTGCATAACTGTCCAATGTTCATGCAAAAACTTTTTTGACATAGGACATTCATCCGGGTACAATCAATTTGTTTCCCGTGTGCTCCTAAAATCGCCTTTAAGTAGGCTTCATTTTGTCGTGATTTCGTTAGTTTATTTAACAGAGTTCATTGGATTCCAATAGGAGCTTTCTAAGCTTCTAAGCTTTATATCGTTTTCAAAGTTTTCAATGCTCGCGACGCCAATGGCTATCTACCTAAGGTATTGCGATTGAGTGTGTAGTGGTGCGGTTGTAAAAATATCTATCTCTGACTCTCTCACTTTCGTAGAGGCTGAATGGCAAGCTTCCCACTGTGCGGTTAACTCGGTTTTGCTTTGCGCCTGCTTTGTTCGGTTTTTGGGCTCGTACCAAAACTAGAAAACCAAAACCGCGGTGTGTGTCGTCACTTGCGCATTGGAAGCTAAGAATTTGTACGATTAAAAATATTCGATAGGTGAAAATTGTTAATAATTAATAATACCTTGCTTTCATCATAATTCCGCCCCTTAACCCTGAATTGCTACGTTCAATAAAACTGTTTTTTAAAGGTTTGCTCAGATGTTTTCTATAAATTTGACCGTAGAAGGCGTAGATTGCGAGATAAAATTTTGGTGTCTTCGACAAAGTTGCTTGTATTGGCAAGCCCAAGAACTTTCCGGAAGACAACAAAATTCCCAAAAATGTTCTTGAAAAGTTAGATTTTCAAAATCACTCCAATCGTAAACCACCCGAATTTTCAACCAAACCAAAAGTTGCTTTTTTCCATTTGCAACAACTCTGCTCAAGACCTTCAAACCTTGTGTCCCGATTTGCCCCATTTCCTGTTGACGTAGAGAGCTCAGGCATATTGGTGAGGTCGTTGCGAGATGGGTCTGTTCTCCTTGTGGACTCGCCCTTCATATGCTAAAAAACACAGGAAAATGCATTTTAAATGGTTTTCAGTTGATTTCATTTCCATTTCCATACAAAATTGATTTTTTTTGCCGCCTGATTTTTCGAGCCCCCGAACATGCCATTTCAATAACACATACTGTTAAAATAACAATATGTGTTATAAAATCTTCTTGAAAAATCCATTTTTGCATAAGAGTTAAATAACAGTTTATGCTATCATAACAAAATTTGTTATTGGTCTGATATTGGTTGAAAGCCAAAACCACTTGAGAATAACATTTTTTGTTATGGAAGAAAACCTTCAACTGTTACTTATTGGGATGATTGGAATAAGTGTTAAAATGGAGCCTAACATTTCAAAAGGGCACAAAACTTTTGTAAACAACAGTGTATCCCTTTGACTCAAATGACAGAATGCATAAGGTGTGAGAGGGAGACACTCGTGTTTACAAAAGTTTTGTTATAACGACGAATTACAAATCTGGTTATAAATAACATAAAATGTTGTTGGCCTAGTAATTTCAAATATCAAACAATGTTATTTCCAAGTTATTCCCTTCTGCTCGGGCCGACAACCCTCGAAGGCGCGCAAACTTTCCAAAACATTTGCAACAGCCTAAGATTGTGTTTTTTGTCCTCCAGAATTTTGAAAAAAAAAAAGAATAACTTAGTATTTTATGGATGGTTCCTAAACAGGTCCCAGCACCAAAAACGATCTAATAAAAATATGCAAAATAAATTAAAAGTAAAATTAATTTTCAAGCTGCAACCTGTTATTTGTAACCTTCCTTGGTTTTAACAATAAATTACCCAAAAGCAGGGTGACCATTCGAATTTCGTTTTCAAGACACTCAGTAAAAGGCATTTCTTATCTGTGGATGATTTCAAATTAAAAAAACTATTTATGAAGCCAATGTCAAACGATCAAACGACAATATAACGAACATAATTTAAAAAATAAAACAATCTAACTAATGACAGTTTCAGTAACAATAGAATTTTAGGAATGTATTCGAAAAAAATACATCAAAAATGAAAGCACTTATTTTGATACTTGGTTTTAACTTACAATGAAAAAGGGGATGGTAAAAATGTAAAGATAACTTAATTTAATATTTTCTTCGTTATTTTATTTTTTTGTTTATCAAAAATCTAATTTGATAAGACTGATTACTGATTAGATTTTTCTAAGTTCTCAAAAGGTTTTTTTTAATTCATTGAAAAAAGGTTGGATTTTATACGATATTATTCAACCCATACTCACAAAAAAGTGAATTAAAAATTTTGAAAAAAAATGTTTTGACACGACTTAATGGTTTAAACATTGAAAAATATTTACAACAATCTTTTTCAAATATTTAAGCTATGTGAAAAAATGAAAAAAGAATCGTAGCGCTGGCCAACACTTTTGAAATTAAGCTTTATTTTCATATTAATTAATCCATTTTCTAATTATTACATATTAAACGCATCCAATATTTATTAGGATTTTTAAAGTCTTTTTTAAATCTTTTATTCTCAAATAGATTTAATTAGTGAAAGGAACCTTAAATTTAAATGTTGTTACAAAAGACGAATAGACTGAAACTTATTTGAAAATTTCACAAAATATAACAGAGCAATTCCATGTCAAATAGGGAATCGGTTGTACCCGACCCTCTCCGATTTCAATGAAACTTTGTAGACACATGTTTTCCTACGCTTATATAAGCCATTTTTGTGTATATGGAGCCAACAGTACTCAAAAATAACATTTGAGAAGGGCGTAAGGCTTTCCAATATGTTTGTATTTCGTAATTTAAATGTTGCTGTATCTCGAAGCCGTATCAAAAAGTGGTCAAAGACAAAACTATAGGAAATTTGACGGGCCTTCCCAAAAAAATACACCAAAACAAAAAAACACTCAACTTTTATGAAATTTTCTGATTTTTAAGTAAAAGTCAATATCTGTAAGCCCATACATCCAATTGAAATGTAGTCAAAGACAAACTTATGGGAAATCGGACGAGCTTTCCGGTAAAGATATTTACGAGACTGAAAAATCGAATCTGTCATATAGAAATTGCAAAAAAAAACCATCAAAAACCCCATTTTTTAACATTTTTTATTTTTAAAACCGCTGTAACTTCACATGGATTGGACTTAGGACAATGGTCGATATGGAGACTTTTATGTAAAATTGTGTGGAGAATCGACTCTCGTGTTCGGTTTTTGAAAATTTGATGTTTAGAGCACTATTGAAAAAATACAGTTTCAGTAAATGATTTTTGTATTTTTTTAGGTGAGTTGCTCCATCCTGCATTTTTCGTGAGTATTTTTGTAACATCTTAGGCTATTTTCACAAAAAATTTGAACGAAAAAAAATCGTGGGCTCACCTTCAAACTTGACTTTTAAACTTAAAAATCAAAAAATCTCATAAAAGTGGTTGTTTTTTTCTTTCAATGTATTTTTTCGAAAAGCCCGTCAAATTTCCTACAAGTTTGTTTTTGACCATTTTTTGATACGATGCAACGGCTTCGAGATACAGCAATATTTAAATTATGAAATACAAAAATATTTAAAACACTTACGCCCTTCTCAAATGTCATTATCGAGTGTGACTGGCTCCATATACACAAAAATGGCTTACAAAAGCGTAGGATAACATTTCAACAAAGTTTCATTGAAATCGGAGACGGTTGAGAAAAAAGTACCTAAAAAATTCCTGTTTTGGGCTGGAATTGCTCAACAGATTAATTTAAATAATTCAAATAATTCCAAATTTCAATGGAAATTCAAGTGCAATCGGCTGAAATCAATTTAAAATGTCCCTCCTCGACTCCGACCAGAGCCGAAGGACAAAATTTTTGAAAAATATTTGCATGCGTGTGTGCGTGTGTGCAACCAGCCAAACGGGAAATTTTTGAAAAATATTTGCATCGGCCTAAAAAAAAAAAAAAAGTTACTTTTATTTGTGTTCAGAGCTTATTTGTCATGTTTCCTTTAATTTTTTCTTGAAATTTCACAAAAAAAGAAAAACCCTTCGGTCACATTGGTTTGTTTATGAATTTTCAAGTTTTAGAGTTCCTTTCAACTATAATGGATATTCTAGCAACGAGTTGTGCAAAAGGAGGAAAAAAACGTCTCAACAACCTTCACAAAAAAAGAAAAACCCTTCCGTCACAATGGTTTGTTTATGAATTTTCAAGTTTTAGAGTTCCTTTCAACTATAATGGATATTCTAGCAACGAGTTTGTGCAAAAGGAGGAAAAAACGTCTCAACACAACCTTCGCTGCACACACTCGCATCGGCCTATAAGTTGTAGATGTACTACATCATCAGCTCACTGAGAGCATTAATTTTTATACCTTGTTCACGTCAACTTGTCCCTAATGGGTATCGCTCTCAGAAGCGGCCAATTTAGCGTACGAACCTCCCCAGCCAGGAGGGAATTTTCCGCGTG
Organism: Culex quinquefasciatus; assembly: GCF_015732765.1. Lineage (NCBI taxonomy): Eukaryota > Metazoa > Arthropoda > Insecta > Diptera > Culicidae > Culex > Culex quinquefasciatus. Next base: position 82,962,209 of record NC_051861.1, on the reverse strand, counting down.
GTTTTCACCACATGTCATGGATTTTGACATCAATTTTAAGTGCACTTAAAAGATTTAAATTTGAAAAACGATGCACTTTTTGTGTTTCTCTGTGTCTGCTCTCTCCGAAAGCAGTCAAAAATACATAAATATTGTGCAGCAGCAAGCCTAAAACAGCTGTCCCAATTAACCCCATCTGTGGCGCGATTCGCCCGAGATGACGGTAAGCAAACAAGCCAATCGATCTGTTTCGTTTGTTCGCTGTTCAAGCATAAATTAACCTAATTGAATTGAGAAGAAACATTGTTTTTTTTTGTTTCTCTACGGAATTGACCCATGTTGTTGTTGTTGTTCTAAACCCCCACACCAAACTCCTCACCTGGTCAACAAAATCAAACAGCTGGCTAATGTCGTAGGTGATGGTGGGCGTGTTCGGGTTGCGCCGCTTCAGGTGCTCCTCGTAGATCTTGCACACGCCCTCCATGCACTCGTTTACGCTCTCGTAGTCGCTGTACGTTCGCGTCTCCGGATTCCGGGCCGGCTGAACGAGCAGAATCGTGTGCGACATCTTGTTTACTTTCCCTTTCTTGCTTATCAAAACCCGGCGTTAGTTGAAACGTTCCACTGGTGCAATTCCTGAAACGAGCAATAATCCGGTTAAATCCGCGTTCCGGAACCACTTTCGAGCTTCTTCTTCTTTTGTTTTTGGTTAGAATAAAATTCGTCGTCGGTCGGCCATCGTCGAAAAACCAAAGCCGATCAAACTCACCCAAACAAAATCCACCCAATTTGACCGGAATTAACACCTTTCCCGCGGCAATACTGAATGGTTTCCTTGGGGGATGGCCAAACGAACACTTTTCACGCTAAATTGTGGTCCTATGGTGCGATTTAACCCGGAATAAACAACTCGAAAAACTGTTCCAACTATTTTGCGGCTGGTTTTCAAAAGCAAATTCGCGTTCTCTTCTTTGCTGTCTGTCTGTCTCGTTTGACAGCTCGACGACGTCGGCACAGAAGAGCGCTGCCAAGCGACAGATGAGAAAACTAAACAGAGCAGTTGGTGTCATTTTGAACTGGCCTGTTTGGGGTTTTGTTTTGAACTGACCATTCGGAGGTGTTTAAAAAAAAATGTTTTTTTTTTGTATGGATGATTCAAGCAAAACATTGTAAAAGGACACAAGTCAAAAAAGTAAACAAACAGCTTTTTTGTTGCAAACGATGCTAAGAACCTTTAACTAACGCTACATATTGAATAAAGAATAAAAAAGATCACCTTTGTGTGAAAAAAATAGAATTTTACAAAGGCCCAAACCCATGACTTTTTGTTTGATTCGAAGATTTCTCATAGACCCTTTGCTCCCAAGGACCAATATGGAAACTGGGTTGTTTTGTTTTGAAAAACGTGTTAGCTCAGGGACGAAAACAATGTTTTTCAAAACAAAGACCAGAACGTGTATGGCCCTTTGTTTCTAATATTAGGAGAATAACCAGCGGCCGGGACGGAACGGAGCAGCGAGGCCACGGAACACATTACTGTTTCCGGCTGCGACGATAAAGAGGGTCTCATCAATCTGGAACACCGAAACGCCGAATAGTTCGCGCAGCTAGCTTAGAAGTCCAAGAAGTACCTACTGGCGGGAATGACGTTCCATTAAATTTTCATCTGGCCTCGTTCACTGACGGAGGTCGTGAAAGTGGTGGCGGCGGATGGGGACTTCCGGATAGTGGTCGCAGTAGCAATTCGATCTCTTCGTCTCGTTACGGTCAGTTCTCCTCGGCCAGTATCAAAAATTACGCCAAAACGTTCGACCAGATCGAGATCACTTGCCAAAATCTGTTTTGTCCATTTCGAAAAAGAAGGAATCGGGTGAGTGGAAAATTTTGAAAGTGCAAATTCCAAAACATTAATATTTGTTTTTGAATCCCTCTGTTAGATCCCAAAACCCTGCTGCCCCCGCTTCTTCAACTCTTTCATGGAGGAAACCCTGCGGACACACTCAGGTCGTACGTCGCCAACGGGCGTCTACCCGACTTCGGCAGCAACGACGTCCTACCCCCGCAAACGACTATGTCGGGAATCAACCCATCTGACGACGTCCTAAACAACCTGGCAATGATGTCAATTGCTGGTGACGATTGCGGGACTGACCACATAAGCAAGGTCGACGACATAAGCGCCAACACTTCGTGCCGTAGTCGGAGCGGTCGATGGTTTTTTGTTCAAAACAAAAATATGCTGGCCCTTGACACGATCATAAAACTAGGTGGCTGTGATTGCTGCGACGAGGAGGAGGAAGGGTTTGGTGAAGAACCGATAGAAGCAGTTTCCAAGAAGAATCTGCTACCGGAAGCCGCGGCGGCCGATACAAGTCAGCGCTGTTCCGGAATCGAAAAATGAACATCGAGCGTGCTGGTCGACATAAAAACGAAGTCGGTTGAGTTGCCTACGGAGTTTATCAATTTTTACATAAGTAACTGTAATTCGTCATGTGATGAGTAAAAGAATGCTAATTTTTCAATATTTACGTTTTTTATTTAAATGTAACCAACATATTTTGCTTATTGAATACGGTCCGATTTGTTGATGAAGATTTTGTTCTTCAAAGTCTTGAATTGTCCAAGCAGCGAACATTGGTGGCAACGCATGTGAGGAGTCCTCCTGGCTCCAGCACAAGGATGGCGTCGAACATCGTGATCAGTGTGCTGGCACGGGAATTCTTCCACTCGCATAGTTTAATAATTTAATTATGTTTTTTATACCGATTTCTGCTTCAAATAAAAGAAAATTCCGGTAATTTTTACAAATCTCGTTAATTTACACGGTACGAATCAGCTCCGACGTGAAGCGACTTGCAGCGATAAAGTGGCGGAGAGCGTCCGGCGGTGGTGAGAAGTCTGCTGTAGGAACGAGCTCATTGGTACCTGTGTCGGGAGTGTCCGCTCCAGGAAGCGGCTTGGAGAAATGGCCATTCGCAAAAGAGACACTTCATACAACATAAGCCGTGATAATAGTAATATTCGTCCCAATTGAAATAAACGTAACCCAACAATGTTTGCAAATAGATTTTATTTATTCGGTAACAAGCATTACTTCATTTTTCCTTCGATCGACAGTCTTCGGATCCAACCTTCGGTTGAATAATGATAGAAACTCCACCGTGGAACGTTGGCCATCGAATTTTCGATCTTTCCTGAAGCCATTTCTCACATTAGTTTGCATTCCCGTGTCTTACTGTCGCCATCTCGTTCCGATGAAACTCTCCGTTGCTAGTGCTCCGAATCACCGTTTTTCTCGGGAGTTGCTCATGACCGTCCACCGACCCTATAGCTTTTTACGAACGGCCTAGCGATATTGTGGCGCAGTTCCAGCGACAATTTCAGCAGCTTGATTCACACAAGTTCGTCCACGATATACTCTGTTGAAAATCCAGAGAATGCTAGAAGCACCAGCCGAAGCGATCATCTGGATTAACACTAAGTGAATTTGTCTGTAAAATAGAAACTTATCTAAGTATTACCATTTTAAAAACCTTAAAAAGTTACTGACCTTGACAAATGCAGAATGAACATAACACGGCAGCCACGGCAACTTCCCAACCTTATTGCAGAATAAACAACTTCTTCCACTGTAAAATTCTATTTTTCACACCACAATATCGCGATATGCCCTCGATTACACAAAATTCTATCGAAATGGCCGCGAAAATAAAAAAAAACCCCTTTCAAAATTAAAACAAAAGTTTGCTTGAAAAGGCCCCAACACGAAAGCAGACTCTGTTTTGGTTTGGCCTGTCAGGCCAAAACAAAAGAACAACATAAACAAACCGTCATCGTGTTTGGCCTAGGGTCCAACTGGAAAACGAAACTGTCACTGTTTACAAAGGTGCTATCACGCAAAGGGCCCAGCTCGATCCCGCACTGGTAAAACTTTCGCACGAGGCCTAATTATTTTTTTCATTGATTTTCTTGGGGGAAAAAACTGTTCCCGTGAATTTGAATTTAGCGAAGCTTAAGCACACTAGTTTTACGCTATTTGAGTGAATAATCATAGTAAATTGTTCATTTTTCTTAAAATAGGAATTGAATTACTAGTTGCAAATTTCATTCTCGTTTTTCTCAATGTTTTGAAAAATGACAATGGCCGTTTTACAATGTTTTGCTTGGATTGTTCACAAGGAGGAGGGAGGACTGAAATTAAAAAAAAGAGACTACGTGATTTGTGGATGGCCCTGAGGCTTTTTCATATTTTTTGTTGGCATGGACCTGGATGACCCTTTTAAAATTTACAAATTGGGTCCAAAAATGAAGCTTAAATTTGTGATATTATTGTTCACACCTATAAGGCTTACTTTTCTGAGTAAAGTGACCCTTTGTACTACCAAAAAGTCAAAAAAAAACAATAAAAAAAAATTAATTAAATTAACAAATTGACAAGACAACATTTTCCCCTTGGAACGAGCTGTCAAGTACACAGTCACGAACCGGAGTTTTTTTTTTTTTTTTTTTTTTAATGGTCCAATAATTCAAATTTACAGTGTCTGCTTTTTGGGTGTTATAAAACCGCCTTAAGGTGAAGCCGTTGATCATTTTCGAAGAAAATTGATCATCACTTTTAAATACTCTGTATGTATCTCGTTCAATTTAACGAATTTCTGCACCAAAATGAATCAGCATGTGCCGGTTGTTGCCTTCTTGAAGCCATTGAAGGAATTTTTGATCCAAATCAATTGTGCTTCAAAATTTATATAATTTTGTGATTAGTGCGTCGGTGTACTAATTGTTTTCTTTTATTCATGTTTTAACCGAAATCAATCAAAAAAATCAAAACATTTTGCAAAAAAAAACCACTAAGCAGGTGTCTTCATTTGATACATTCGTCTTGATTTGCCCAAGATGTTTCATGAAAAATAATTTAAATTGTTATTATTTGATTAATTTAAAATCATGAAAAGTAATTTTCAAAAAAATAATAATAATTAGACAATATTTAATTCACTAGGCATTTTCCAGATCGATACATTTTTAACAATTTTCCTTTCTTAGTCTAATTAATGTTGAGTTCTAGATTTTTTAAAAGGTTCTATAAACATGTGAAACACAAAAGCTTAACGGACCTTTAAAATATGGATAATGTTTAAATTTTTTTATCGTTGTTCATCTATTTCCACAAAAGAAGACCCTGAATTTCCAGAACAAAATTTGATTTTTTTTTCCAATTTCGGGAATTCCCGGGATTTTTCCCAAAACCGGGAATTCCCGGTTTTTATATTTTGTCCCGGGAATTCCCGAAATTGGAAAAAATATCAAATTTTGGTCTGGTAATTCAGGGTTTTTTTTTGTGGAAATAGATAAACAACGATAAAAAATATTAACCATATATCCATATTTTAAAGGTCCGTTAAGCTTTTGTGTTTCACATGTTTATAGAACCTTTAAAAAATGCTAGATATCAGCATTAATTAGACTAAGAAAGGGAAAATTGTAAAAAATGTATCGATCTGGAAAATGCCTAGCACATTAAATATTTTCTAATTAATTTTATATCTTTTTGAAATTTACTTTTCATGATTTTAAATCAAACAAATAATAACAATTTAAATTATTTTTCATGAAACATCTTTGGCAAATCAAGACGAATGTATAGAATCAAGACACCTGCTAAGTGGTGTTTTTTTTTGCAAAATGTTTTGTTTTTTTTTTTTTGATTTCAGTTGAAACATGAATAGAAGAAAACAATTAGTACACCGACCTCCAAATTAATTGCTTTAAAATCTTCTGAACATATTTAGACTGTAGTCCAATTTTCCTCAGTTGGCGGTAGTGATTCAAGATAATTTATAAAATATTCTTTATATTATACAAACTTATCTAAAATTTAACATAGGCATCACCCTACCATAAGCTTAAGCCACCCGGCGCTCAATAAAGTCACTCACGTGCACACACATACATTCTGGTGGTGTGTGTGTGTGTGTGGGTGCGCTTCCCCGATAAACATACTTCTGCACATGGCGCTGGATGGATTTGTCCCACGTTACTGTTATTTCCAGTTGGATTTTTATTCTTTTCTCTCTTTCTCCCGTTTTCTGTTCTCTTCTCCTCTCTCTGTTCTGCGTCAGTTTTATCTCGCAATCCTACGGTACGGACCGCGCGCGACTTAATTCTGTACTTTTTTATATTGCACAATTTTAATTCGCGTGACTTGTTCTTAAAAGTTTTTTTATGTGTTAATTATGAGTTTTTGTTAACTCACGCAACAATAGATTCTATTGCTAACTAACACTAACGTAGATTGATTGTTCTTAATCGCAACTTAAAAACACGGTCACTCACCTGACTTAAGCCGGAATTTTTTATCCATCGTCGTTCGTGTGGTAGTGCGTGTACTGTCGGGATTTCCCCGTGAATGTGTGCGATAAAAATAAGGCAGCAGAGGAAAATAAAGTAGTTTCTGTTTGTTTACAAATATTTATTTACGTTTGTATTTATTTCTCGACGCATTCCTGCAGTCGCGTGTTGCACAAAAATAATCTCGAAAAAAGTGCACTCGAAAAAATCGTTCTAATCCGATTGAATTAATTTTAGAGTGTGCGAATATGTGTGCGTTTAAAATTGAAAATGTGTGAATAGTCTCGTTTATAACGGTGACGTTTGTATCGTTTTGGTCATCGTTTGATCGCCACCCCCTGAATCCGAAACAGGTGTTTGGGTTGGTGGAATGTGTGAGGAGTAAGAAGATTTCGGGTTAGGAGAAGACAGGATTGTAGAATAATAAGAAGGTATGTTTTGATTTATTTTCATAATATTAATATTAATTTTGAACTACGTTTATCTAGTAATTAGGCGAGATAATGTTGATAAAGTTGTTGATAATGTAAATAAAACGTGTTTTTGAAAACGCTTTGGATCAGGGGTATTGAAAAAACCCTCAAAAGGAAAAAAAAATAAAAAAAATGTTTATTGAACCTTTTTATTTTATGAGCGTCTAACGATAATGATACTGGATAATGGATAATCTATCCTCATCGCAATCGTTTTTTTGATAATTCTACCGGCGAAAATGTTATCGACGATAGCAAACTATAAATAAATTCTTTAAAAAATTGACTTAATCCAACCACATGTTAAATTTTCAATGTTTTCAGTATAAATATATTTTTTGATAATGTGCTAAGTTCCAAAGAAAAAATGCTCAAAAAATTCCACAAAGTACCTAGTTTTTATTATTTGCAATATGGATATCAAATGAATCAAAATTAAGAACACTTTTTCACTTTTATTAGACATTTTTTGTAAAATACTTAAATTTTCAAGAATCACCATATTTTTTGCGAATATACCGTCATCTGGGGCGAAACGGGACACATGGGGCGAATTGAGACAGCTGTTTTACCCTTGATACTGCACAATATTTGTATTTGTTTGATAGTTTTCAGATAAAACAGACCAGATCAACAAAAAAAGTGCATCGACTTCCAAATTTTAAGCTTTTAAGTGCTCTAAAACCTGTTGTCCCTATTCTGACTGTAGTCCCGAATCGCCCCAGGTGACGGTACTCATATTTTCATAAATCGGAATATGGCAATTTTGAATACATTTTCACATTATTAGAGTTATTTTAGGAATATTTAAACTTTTTTTTTGTAAAATACTCAAATTCTCACAAATTATCGTATTTTTGAAAAACACATCATCATCGTAATTCGCAATATGGGTATTAAAAGAAAGCTTAACTGTGACTGCATCGTTATCGAACCTCGATAATTTAATCGTTGGTAATCGGGTGGCATTAAAACTCAAAATAAAATTTGTTGTGGTCTTTTTTTCATTTAATTTTGAATAATTTTTTTGATCATTTCTGACCGCATTCTTCTTCTCGTTCTTTCTACTTTTCTCTTCTTGAGTGAATGTCAAAATTCAAGTTTGACATTCAGCCACCACAGCTGTCCCCGTGCTGCGAAAAAAAACAGGAACAACAAGTGAAAAGAGCAGATTTGAATAAGATCGATTATGTTGCGAAAATTCAAAAAACTTCATAATAACTGGCAAATCATAAAAGGCAACACAATAATAAACCATATATATTATTTAACATTAGATAATTAGTTAAATAAACACATTTTCCCAAGATTTTACAAAAATAAAATAGTTTAAGAATAGTTTCCGCCCTTTTCACATGTTGCTTCAGAGAGCTTCTCAGCATCAACAGCTGAGCATCTGTCAAACCGTGTGTTTGACAATTGCTGTTCGCTGAGGGTGAGTGAGAAGGAAGATGGGAATGTGCGGTCAAATGTGAATTCTTGGGGGTCGTCATAAACCACGTGGTCTCCTTAGGGGGAGGGGTCCGAAATCCGGCCGAAAAAACCATGAAAACCATGGGGGTCGACGGCAGACCACGTGGCCTTTAAAAAAAATCTTTTCTTAAAAAAAAAAAACAAAAAAATACGCGCTTTGAATTTACTTATATGCATACATTTTTTGTTACACTTCAAAACCATATAATTATTCAATTCAATTCAATTAGTGTTTATTAGTAAATAATCAATTTACAATTTAGTGTTTCTTATAACCTAATAGAGTTTTGGAGTTCCTTTCAACTATGGTTTACACTATAATTCATTTAGATGTAATTGGATATTCTAACAATGGATTTGGCAAGAGAAGGAAAAAAAAAACCATATAATTATTGTATATAATTATTGTGTTTAAAATTATTACTTATATTTCAATGTCATAATACTTTCCAATTCAATGTTGAATTATATATTTCGGCAGATTCATATCAATACTTTGAGCCTGTAATTGAATGTACACTTTTCAATACTCATGTAACTACGTCTTGCAAAAGTTTAAAAGCTGTCAAAAAATAAAGTGACAATATCCAAAGTTAATATACCCTAAAAAATGCGTACCAAAATGCAAACACAATTTCATTTTTTTGTTGATGGTATCAAGTAGCTAAAAATGTGCTTGCAAATTTGCATTGAAAGTAGATGTAGTCTTCGATAGTTCTATTTTGGAACAACTTAAAAAATAAATATTACTGACAATTTTATAAGATTTTCGTAACAAGGCAAAAAAATAAATATGTATTATAAATAAAGTGTCTAAAAATGATTCTCTGCGAAAAAAAAAATAATTTTCAATATAATAATTCAATAATCCTATAAGTGATCGAAGAATCTTAATCGAAAGATTTCCTTTTGACACTTAAAACAAACTCAAGATATCTTGTATCTCCTCTCTCATGCAATATTTTTTGTAATACAAAGAAACTAAAACCTCTAATTTCAGGATTATCGCGCAAAATTTCAGTTTCACTACCTCATTTGCAAGTGAAACGTCTTACATTAAAAAATAACCAGTAACGAAAAAACGAACGATACATACTTTAAGATTCACCAAAAAATTTGATGAATATTTTGGTCTAAAATATATTCCTTATTTCTTGGGTTACACAATTCGGAGTGTTATATTACATAACATTTCATAAAATACACGTTTACTATCCATCGTCAAAGTTGTAGGTATTTTTTTTTGTTTTTTTTTTTTTTTTTTAATGTTAATAGGGACCATCTCTTGAGCCAAAGAGAAACATGGGCAAACATTTTAGATTTTTAGAGAAAAAAAAACGAGCTTCAAGCAAACATTGTTTTTGTTTCTCAATTAATTTAAAGATTAAAAAAATAGGGGCCAAAGGTGCCCTTTCCTGAAAATATTAGTTTTTCTTTAAGCTGAAAAAATTTCATATTTGAGATAAAACCACTCAAATATATAGACACATTAAAATAATTTAAGTCACTTAATTTTTAAATGCCGATATCAATTTGTGAAATAAATTTCAATACAATGCCGTTAAAGATCAACATAAATAAAACTCCTTAAAAAAGATGGAACAGTATTTTCAACTCGCTGGTTCTCGGGCATAACTCAACCAACCGGGACATTTTTTTTTGAGTGAATTATAAGGATGGCTAGATGATCCTTAAACTTTGCAGAACTCGATTTGATCAAATCTGTAATTTATGCGATCAAAAACGTCGTTCTAACTTTTGTTTGCTCTGGTAAAAAAATCGCCCGAAAATCCGCGGAGACAAACCCCCAAATTGTGAGTTGAAGTTACCGTTCCAACATTTAAGGGAGGCATTGGCATCCGTGTATATTGGACATGCGTTGGGCGTCCCAGTGTTAATAATTTCAAAGATATTGAAAAGATTGAAAAATTTACTTTTTTTTTGTATTTAGGCCGTTGCAAATATTTTTCAAAGTTTATGTCGCCCCCCCCCCCTTCAAAATTGGTCTGAAAAATCAGGGGGCAAAAAAAATATTTTTCCAAAAAAACTTCAAAATTTCCATGAAAATAGAAGTCTAATCAACTGAAAACAAACTAAAATGCATTTTTCTGCATTAATAATTATATTTAGCATGTTTGGGCTTGTTTAAAAATGTTTTGAATTATTATGAAGTTCCAATGTACAGCACCGCAAAAAAAAATTTTTCGCAAGAAAAAAAAATTCCTGAATACTTAGAAATATTGGAAACTAATGATGGCAAAACAACTGGACAGGTGTATAAAGCATTTTTTGCAATTCCGTCGTGAAACTATTTACTTTTCCTGTCATTCTTGAACGACGAAATAGCCTATTTTTCTGTACCAAAAATAACAGAATCGAATAGCAACACTTTTCAAAATAAATGCTGAAAAGTTCTACTTTTCAGCACTCAAATGGGTGCTGAAAAGTTGAAGTTTTCAGCACTTGTTTCGAAAAGTAACACTTTTCAACATTTTTTTTATTTTAAACGATTTATTAACAAAATACATGAAAATTTGACATAAAATTTCACTCAGTGTGTGTTTTTTGAAATTGCAAAAAATGTTGTATGGAACTCGTTGCAAAACTTGATTTTTTCAGCACTCTTCGTATTTATCCAACTCGGTGAACCTCGTTGGATAAATGCATGACTCGTGCTGAAAAAATCCTCTTTTTGCAACTTGTTGCATAAACTACTATTAAAACACTTTTTTCATTAAAATGTTGAAACCATGGCTCGTAATTTCAATTTTTATGCTTTTTTTATTTTTTTGCCCCCCCCCCCCTCGACTTTAGTCAGAGTCGAGGGACATAAACTTCAAAAAATATTTGCAACGGCCTTATTTTGAGGTAATATCTCAGCAACCAAAAGTTTGATCAAAAATCTTAAATCGTAGATAATTGCCTATTTAAACAACTGAAAAAAATGTAAAATAAATTCCAAATTTTAGCTCAATCTTTTTTAAATTTATCAAAACACGTAGTCGATAGCAAAATCAATTAAAAGTAAGAGTAAGACTTAAACTTGGATGTCCATGACTAAAAGAATGATTTTTAGCGCGTTGTCTACAACTTTTCCAAAGACACGAAATCGATTTTCCAGCAATTCTATACAAAATCGGTCTTTATTCTTTAATTTTAATTTTTGATTTTTTTAATCCGTCTGAAACCTTTTTTTGGGCCCAAGCCATTTTGCATCATTAGTTTGTCCATATAGTTTTCCATACAAATTTGGCAGCAATGAAAATTTAAAAATCTGTATCTTTTGAAGAAATTTTTGGTCGATTTGGTGTCTTCGGCAAAGTTGTAGGTATGGATAAGGACTACACTGAAAAAAATGATACACGGTAAAATTTTTTTTGGTGATTTTTAATTTCACTTTTTGTCACTAAAACATAATTTGCAAAAAAAACACTATTTTTATTTTTTTTTTTAATTTTGCCAACTTTTCAGAAATTTCCAGAACGGGCAAAAAATAGTTGTTTGAGTTATGAATTTTTGAATCAATAATAAAATATTGACCGCAACTTAATTTCAATTTTATTTTTCGATGTAAAATCGAATTTGCAATCTAAAAGTACATTAGTGAAATTTTCATAAAGTTCACCGTTTTCAAGTTATAGCTATTTTTAGGTAACTTTTTTAAAAAATAGTTGCAGTTATTAATTTAAAAAAATAGTGCCCATGTTTGCCCAATTTTGAAAAAAAATTTTTTTTTGAAATGCTGAGAAAATTCTTTGTTGCTTTGTTGCTGAGATATATGCAAAGATTTTAAAACAGAAAAATGGATGTTTACTACCCAAACAACCCATAATTTTCTTATGTCGATATCTCAGCAACTAATGGTGCGATTTTCAATGTTTATAAATAAAACTTTCGTGAAATTTTCCGATCTTTTCGAAATCAATATTTTCAAAAAAAAAATTAAGACTAACATTTCAAAAGGTCGTAATATTGAATGTTTGTCCCTGTCTCTGATTCTTGTATGGAGAAAAAAATTAAACAGCTCGACTTTCTTGGACACACTGAATCATTGGAATCAATCATGCTTTATTAAAAAGAAAAGTTGCTTTAGTTTGGATTTTTATGAATGTTTGGAATAAATAAATATTAACTAGGAGCTTTCATAACTAGATATTTTCCTTAAAATAAAATGAAAATATTTTTTTCCTGAAACAAAACTTTTCTATTTAATTAATTTCGATTTTAAGAAAATATTTAAAAGCGCATTTAAATTAAATCATGAATGCTGTTTATATATCAAAATAGCTTTAATTCTTAAAGCATATTTATCCTGGATGCAATTAATTGCACTGTAATTCCATAATTTTGAATAGGGACCATCCATAAACCACGTGGACACTTTTTTGGGAATCTTTTACCCCCCCCCCCCTTCGTGGACAATTGTCCATACAAAAAAAACTTATGGATCGTGGACAATCACCATACCCTCCCCCTAAAGTGTCCACGTGGTTTATGGATGGTCCCATACATATGTTTTACTAAGTTGCTTGTTTTGTTGAGAGTATTTTTTACTTTCTGTAGCATTTCAATAAATTGTTATACTATTATTATTTACCTTAAACTTTGTGATACCATACTTTTTAACACTTTTAAGTGAATTTCTGTTTTTTTTTATATATTATTAAATTTGTTTTAATGGTGTTACAGCACCTACACACATTAAAATGTTTTCTATTTGACCCAATGTCACCCCCTCTAAAGGGTGAGTTTGAGTTAATTTTAAAACGATTGGCATTTACGAACGGTGTGATTATACTAGCCATATTCTGGGAAAATGTTGGTAAATTCAGAAGCATTCCGCAACATTATTTATTTCGATATAATTAGAAATGTTTTTATTGTGTTAAAATAACAACAGTAATAACGTTTTTTGACCAAAAGTCACCACCACTGACTGTACATCATTTGTGGATAAACATTTTTGAAATCTATACTTATTTTGTTTTTTTTTTAAAGATTTTTCACCTGGGAGGAAAAGCCACGTGGCCATATAGGGGGTTGGCGTGAAACCACGAAAAACCATGAGGGGGGAGGGGGGGGTCAAAAATTCTCCAAAAAAAGGCCACGTGGTTTATGCACAACCCCTTGGTGGCACGTCAGTTCGTCAGTGATTTTATTGTGATGATCAATTTTATTCGAAAATGATCAACGGCTTCACCTTAAACAACATTTTAACTTTTTGCTTTCTGGCATTTTGAATCCCCCTTGACTCAAGGTGGTTCTAAAAATACCCAAAAAGCAAAAAAATAAAATTTTATTAAAAGACCTTTTTAAAAAAAAATCTAATCTAGCTTAATTTTCATTAAAATATTTCTACAAATTTCAGTTAGCTTTTTTGCGTTATTTTTCGCTCAGTCTTCTGAGCAATCTATCTTATTTAATCAATTTTTAAGTAAAGGGTATTTAATTGTTTTTAACTTTTAACAGTGTGATTTTTGCACTCGGCATACATTTAAATTATCCTCAATAATAATTGATGTTATTCTATTAAAAATATAACATATTTTAGGTATTGATTGACGTTGACTGAACTGCAGGACGAAGTGAAAGGGAGTCAAAACCTCTCCCTTGCAACAGTGTTGATAAACAAATGGAGAACGTGGTCGCATGATGGGTGTTTTGATCCAGATTTAGAGATGTTCAATTTATTTCTTCAAAAATACAAATCTAGCTGGATATTTTTCTTCGCAAGAATGTCGTCTATGATTTTAAAGATCGTGAAAAGATACTGGAATACATCTAGCAAGTAAATTCTCAATATATCAATAATAGTCAAAACATAACCTAAAGCCCTTAAAACGAGCTGTCAAAACACAGACAAACAGAATCTTTTTTTTTAAATTAATCATCAACAATTTAACGGAATTCTAAATGCGTGCATATCACTGTAATTTATTTCAGCGATGATCAAGTTCCAAACTAGATGACTCTATTGATGAGTGGTTGATGTATTTAGAATAAAAAATATCGATGATCGACTTCGATTTGTTTGTGTTTTTTTAGATTTAGTTTTGATTTGAAAATGTGTATGTTTGTTTGATTTTTCAAAGTTTAAATTCAAATCTTTTTTTTTCAGATGCCCTACAGCAATGGGGCCACGCTGCGCTTCCTGCTGCCGGGGCCCTTCCGGGGAAACGCCCAGGACTGCAACCTGGCGCGGCAATCTCAGAGTTCCGACTCCGTGTACCGGGACGAGGCGGACGACGTGCTGGGCTCGATCACACCGCTCGCGTACCGTCCCATGACCAACGGGATTATGGCAGATGAGGATGGCGAAGACGACGATGGGCGGCACCGGTGAGTTTGCTATAAAAATGATCATTTTTTGTTTAATTTTTGGCAACACTGGTGGCACGTTGCAGATGTCATTGAAAGTAAAATTCGCATTGAGTATTTCATTACATTTATTTGCGACGAAGTCGCTCGCAAGGGAACTTATTTTTGGGGCAATTCCGATCGGATAATTTAAGCCGGAAGGGTTGCCGGTGTGTGCGCCGTGGCAAAAATGGCATAACATTTATTTTTAAACCGCCCAAAAGTACACCTTCATGGCGTCTGGCCCGATGTCGTCTTGGCAATGAGATTCGATGCCAAAAAATTAAAATCTTGTCGAAATTTGATGGCTTTCGCCAGTTTGAGGTTATTTTCGGTCCCATTCACGTGCATAAAAATGGCGGACGCGTGTGACGTTTGAAGGAAAGTGTTGCCAACTGTAGCGTGCCATAAAAAATAAAATCACAAATTAACTCCAAGCAACAGTGCGATTCGGCGAAATCGAAGAAAGTGAAGGAACAAATTCACGCTGACATGTTCCCGCTGAGGTGAGGACAAGGTTGGTCCCAATTGGATCGGACTTGGCCGCGCAACCGGCGTCGGTGATGGATAAGTTAAATTGAAATTGACACCGGTGGTGGCTGCCGCAACGCGGCAGTGTGTTGGTTTTGCAAAAATAAGATTTTTTCGAATAGGGTTGTTACTTTGATCTTGGAGCGATATCGCTTCTCAATAGAAGCGTTTCGAAGGCTATTGATTACTGTGAGTGTGAATATTTGGCGATAAGAATGGCGCGATTTGTGTTATCACGTAGCGCTCGCTGGAGGTCCGCTACGATTAGTTTAAAATTAAACATTCCCACAATCTGGATGTTATTGCACAATTTTGGATTCATTGATTACCAATGTTAAAAGAAGTATTTTTTGTATTATAGGTTTTCCCATACAAAGCGATTTGGTCGATTTTGTGTAATTAAGACTCAGAAAAGAAATGATGCTCGGAAAATTTTTAGTTTTTATCCCTTAAAGTAGAGTTCCCAAAATATTTTTTTTTAATTTTTGTTGTTGTTTTTTTGCAAAATCTATAAAATTAACAAAAATAAAAAAAACAACTTGTAGCTGTTACATTAAATTTGGTTTTGGAAATACCTTTGCATATTTTAATTAAATAAGTGCAGCGTTTTCAAGTTATAGGTATCCACGGATAATTATTTTAATTTCTAATTTTTAGAATTGTTTTTGTCACCGAGATTAATATTAGATTAACATCAGATATTTAATAAATTTGGATCAATTTTTTTTTTAAATTTCAAAATACTATGATGGCAAAGCACACCTGTGAAAATATGTTGATCGGATTGCTGGCTGCTGAGATATAGTTTCTTAAAGAGCAATTCTCTATCAAAACCGGAAATGGGTTTTTTGTATTTTTTGATTTGGCTCAAACTTTGTGGGGGCCTTCCCTATGACCAAATAAGCTATTTTGCGTCATTGGTTCACCCATACAAGTCTCCATACAATTTTGGCTGCTGTCCATACAAAAAATGGTATGTAAATATTCAAACAGCTGTAACTTTTGAGTGAATTTTTGGATCAATTTGGTGTCTTCGGCTAAGTTGTAGGTATTGTTGAGAACTATTGAGAAAAAATAGGTACCGTAAACCGGGGTGACTTTGATAGGATTTCGTTTTGTTTTTAGAATATTTTCCAAAATGTAAGGTTTTTCTCAAGATTATTATTTTAAAAACATGTACTGGGGTAGACCACACAAAGTCCATGCACTATTTCGGAAAAAAGTTTTTTCAATAATGTTTTGAATTCTTAGTTTTAATTCTGGGGTGACTTTGATAGTCATAGATTTTCTTGTTAAAATCATATTTAAGATGTTCAAACTTTGTTTGTACGATAAATGTACCATCACTAAAGTAGCTGATATAGTTATTAGAAAAAAAATCAATGTTTATATTTAGTTAACTAAGTGTATAAGCTTTTTAGCAAAATACATATAAATTTCAGGAAAAATTATTAAAAAGTCGGAATTTTGCCTGAAATTTGTTAAAACTAGTTTTGTTTGTAAAATTATCGATTTATATAGCATTTTATACTGAATTCTAAGCATGAATCACAAGTTTTCACATTTTACATGAAATTTGTTCAACTGAAATTGCCTTTTAATTTGGAGATTTTTTTAAATTGTGTTTCAAAAACACATATTATTTATTATTTACAAACTTTTTTAACCTTCTCCTAGAGGAAAATTGTCCAAAGAATCCGAAAACGCATTCCGTTTTCCGATTAAAAATCATTTTCATTGAGAAAATCAAGACACTTTGAAGAAGTTGAAAATAATGACTTTCATCAACATTTTCTTAACTATAGTTAACTAACTTTTTAAAATTGTCAAAATTTTATAAAAAGGTTCTTCTTGAGGTACTTTGAACACTTCTCTACCACGATCAGTATGTTTCTAAACCATTCCTTACGTATTTTAATTGTACTCTTCATTTTGCGAAAAAATCGCAAACCTATCAATGTTTGTCAACCCCGTTTTACGGTACACGGAAAAAATCCAAATTTTTAAGTCAACTTTTTTTTCACTAAAACTCAATTTCCCAAAACACGTATTTTTTTATTTTCGAGATTTTTTGATATGTTTTAGGGGACAAAAATCCGTAACTTTTGAGCCATAGAGAAACATGGTCAAAAAATCTGCCACCGAGTTATGAATTAAAAAAAAAGTGATTTTTGGAAAAAAAACGAAAATTCATGCAAAAACTAGTTTGACATTATTTTTTAATGTAAAATTGAATTTGCAATCGAAAAGCACTCTGCAGATTTTTTGATAAAGGGCTCCGTTTTCAAGATATAGCCACCGAAAGTTTGATTTTAGTGAAATATTTGCAGTTTTTTTTTTATTTTTAAAAATAGTGACCATGAGTGAACATTTCCAAAAATTTTTTTTTAATGTTCAGAAAAGGAGAATGGGCAAATTTGTATGGGAGCTGGTCCAAGGATGAACACGAACGGGACCAACTTTTTTCAAAAGATCTCGCCGAGACATGAAAAAAAGTCTTCTGGACCAACTCTCTAAACCCCGGGGTTCAAAAGTTATAAGTTGTTGAAGTTTGAGCATTTTGAGTTAAAATGTACAAAAAATCGAATTTTTGCTATTTCTAAAATCATTCATAAAATCTCTGTTTCATTATGGATTTCGATTTTCTTGACTTCATTCGACGCGTATCAGCAAAAACTATGAGTTCTGATATGTCTTAGCATGATTGAAACATGATTTCTCTTGTTTTTATCCGTTTGAACCGTTTGTGCAAGAGGCATCCCATAGAAACAAGTCGAAACTTCAAGGTTTTGAAACCGGATCCGACCCAGACTGCTTCAGTGAGTATGGAAGGCTTCAGTGCAATGTTGTAATAACTTATTGGGATGGTCTGAGTCATCCGAGAACTCCTTGGAGTTAAGACCGGTGAGTCTACCGACGTAACAAGCAAGATTTCGACCGGTTTTGACAACGGAACATACCCGCATAGCTTCAGTGAGTGTGGTAGACTGCTTTGCTAATGTGTTAGGATGTCTTGGGTCATCCAAGGACTCCCTGGAGTTATGATCTGTAGGTCTACGGCTGTTACAAGGACTCCCTGGAATGGTCCAGAACATCCCAACATAACAACAATACAGTCTGCTATACTCACTGAATCTTTGCGGTTCCGACCTTGTAAAAAAAAGGTAGTTGACCCACAGATCTTAACTCCAGGGAGTCCTAGGAGAACCCAGGACACTCCAACACATCAGCATAGTAGTCTACCATACTCACTGAAGCCATGCGGGTATGATCCGTTGTCAAAAACCGCCGACATCTTGCTTGTTACGGCGGTAGACTCACCGGTCTCAACTCCAAGGAGTTCTCGGATGACTCAGACCATCCCAATAAGTTGTTACAACATTGCACTGAAGCCTTCCATACTCACTGAAGCAGTCTGGGTCGGATCCGGTTTCAAAACCTTGAAGTTTCGACTTGTTTCTATGGGATGCCTCTTGCACAAACGGTTCAAACGGATAAAAACAAGAGAAATCATGTTTCAATCATGCTAAGACATATCAGAACTCATAGTTTTTGCTGATACGCGTAGAATGAAGTCAAAAAAATCGAAATCCATAATGAAACAGAGATTTTATGAATGATTTTAGAAATAGCAAAAATTCGATTTTTTGCACATTTTAACTCAAAATGCTCAAACTTCAACAACTTATAACTTTTGAACCCCGGGGTTTAGAGAGTTGGTCCAGAAGAATTTTTTTCATGTCTCGGCGAGATCATCCGAAAAAAGTTGGTCCCGTTCGTGTACATCCTTGGACCAAATTTGCCCATTCTCCTTTGCTATAAAATTTTCTAAGAGACATTGAGGATTGGACCTCAGGTTGCTAAGATAGAGCCGCTTTTAGAAAAAGAAACACGAATTTTGAAGTTTTCTGAGTCTCACCAAAACAACCCAGCATTTTCTAATGTCGATATATCAGCAACTAATGGTCCGATTTTCAATGTCAAAACATGAATCAACATCCAACTTTGCCGAAGACACCAAATCGATCAGAAAAGTTACAGCTGTTTGAATATTTACATACTATTTTTGTATGGACAGCAGCCAAAATTGTATGGAGACTTGTATGGGTGAACCAAAAACGCAAAATAGCTTATTTGGTCATAGGGAAGGCCCCCACAAAGTTTGAGCCAAATAAAAAAATACAAAAAATAAAATTGGTCGATTTCGTAGAGAGTTGCTCTAAAATTCAAATTTAGAGAAAAAAATGTATTTCTCAGTGCCCACATTTTTCAACTCCCGATTTTTCGGATAGAAGAGGTTAAGTTTGAAATTATAAAAGATGAAATCTGATGTAACTTTTTTGAAATTTACTTCTCTTTTCAATACCAATAATTTAGAAATTTTGGAATCCTCTGAAATATTTTTAAAAATTTCAAATGTTTTGCTAGACTTGTAAACAGATGAGACTGAGATAAACTTACTTTAAAAAAAGTTTAAAAGGCTTCAACATCGGACAAAATAGGAAGTTTACTCATCTTCTGCAATTTTTTTTTGCGGGGAAAATTTAAGGGAGCATCCATAAACCACGTAAACACTTTTTTTGGAAATTTCAAACCCCTCTCCCTTCATGGACAGTAAACTTTTTTGCATGGAGCGTAGACAATCGAACCCCCCCCCCCCATCCTCTTTTATATGATTTTTGTTGAAAAATTGAGTTATTTGAATTCGAATGTGTTTTCTTGACGAGCTCTGAGTTTTTGTTCTCGGGCCAAATTTTAACCGTAAAAGCGAAAACCTTAAAAAAAATCATGGGATTTTTTTCTAGGACGATTCCTGATTCGTGCACGATTTTCTTAGTCCCCTTAAACAAATATTACAAAACAAAAACTCAAAAAAAAAAATATTTTGAGAATTAAATTTTAGAGACAAAAAGTCAAATATAAAAATTGTGTTTTTCCTTGTACCTATTTTTTCAGAAAAGTCCCAATTATAGCATACAACTTTTTAGAATACATCAGATTGATTTCAGATTTCGAATATTCACATGATAGCATTTTTGTATGGAAAGCTGCCCAAGCCGGTAGAAATAACTCAAGAAAAACAAGTTTTGATACGATGCCGGGACCCGTGGTGTAGAGGTAAGCGTCGTTGCCTCTCACCCAGTCGGCCTGGTTTCGATCCCAGACGAGATTTGTCTGATCACGCCTTCCGTCGGACGGGGAGGTAAATGTTGATCCCGTGTTGATTTTTATACGATTTAATAACTCATAATAACACGAGAAGATCAAAACCTGTTAAACCAAGATCTCAACATGTTATTGAAATGCCCAGATTAGTAGGCTTAGTGATTTTTCACGCTCGAAAATAGCAAATTTCACGGGGACCTCAATTTCAAAACACTAAATTTCACGCAAATTTCGCGGAACGTGAAAAATGTTAAAATAACTCTGAAAATCTTATGTTTGAATCACAGGAACTACTTTTCATACTTTATTATATATTAATCTTCAGTAAACAAAAAAAATCTTCCATAAATTTGAATGTGACACAGAACATTTTTTTTTTGATTGACAAAAAAATCTCCTAATTTTCAAAAAAGATTCCACCTAGTTTATGGATGAGCTGTATATATATTTTGAAATAAACTGCTATTTTTTAATATTCGACTTATAAAGTTAAAAAGTTTTCGTTGATTAGCTTCATTTTATTGAATTTCATATTAAAGCAAGATTTAACAATCTTGTCCAGCAAAAATGAGTGAAATAATTAGATTTATTTTGCGACATTCAGCATATTAAGGCTGTTGCAAATATTATTTGAAATTTATGTCCCTCGGCAAAGTCGAGGGGGGAGGGCAAAAATAAAAAAATTATAAAAGTTGAAATTACAAGCCAAGGTTTCAACATTTTGATGAAAAAAGTTTTTTAAAATGCATTTACAGGCGTACAGTTGCTTTCCAATCAATAGTTTTTAATAGGGTAGAGTAGTCATCAATGAGACACGGGGAACAATGATAAAATGGCTCTCATAAGTCGTAGTTTCAACCAATCAGGCTCATATTTGGGGGAAAGGTTCATATTTGGGGGAAAAGGTTATGGACGCTCCCTTGAAAAGTAATTCATAAATGTTTGATTCTGGGGTGTAAAAGTAAATTATGGACAAAAAATACTTTTTCGCTCGTAGGCTGCCATTTACACCAAAACTAATATTTCTTCAAATTTATTTCGACGTTCCATAGGGATTGAGTTGGGCTATAATGTCCTTTCATTAGATTTGACCAAAATTTAGAATATATCCAGAATTCAGGACTGTCTCATTGTTCCCCACTCATTTCAGCCCATGGGTAACAATGAGAAACTTTGATTTTTCTTCAATAAACTTTTCAAAATCGATGGAAATCTTTCAAAACAGGAATTAAAAGTGATTTTTGGCATATTTATAGAGTTTAAACTTCATTTAACCAAAAATACAAAGTTATTTGGTGTTATATATGGATTTTACAAAATTTAAATACTTTTTAGTGTAACTTTTGTTATTAAAAGTTTCATGTTGGCAAAATTGCAATGGAACAATACAAAAACATGATGTTTTGCTAGAAAAATGTTGATTTTCGTAGAGTGTTCCCAGCTGTCAGTAGAATTTTTTAAACTTTCACAGAAATCATCCACCTAAATAATCAAAACAAAAAATGAAATGGTATTAGATTTCATTCAAAATTTTCAATCAATAACAATATTTGTTATGATAACGCAATTTGTTATTACAAAATCAACGGGACAAGACGATTTAATAACAAATTTTGTTATGATAACATATGTTATATGTTATATAACTTGTTATCGAACTTTTATGCATGGATCGATTCCATAAGTAAATGCAATTACAAGATTTGGGATGATTGCCGATTTGTTATTGAAATGGCATTCTCCCTGTTATTTTCACCTGCCCGTGTTCCCATATTGTATTAAAATTTGTATGGTCGTGGATCCGCGACTTAATGGTTGAGACTTTTGTCTCTCATGTAGAAGGTTCAGGGATCGGCCCTCTTGAAACTTTGAATTTGGAATATACCTATGAAAATGAACAAGAAACGACTTGGGTTTATCCAAACTGGCATTTGAGTGAAAGGGAAAAACTCTTGTTTACAAAACTTATGTGCTTTTTTGAAATGATAGGCTTCATTTGAGGTTATGTCAAGTTCAAGTACTCATAACTGTAGAAAGTATTGCCTAACATTTTTTAAATGTTTTGGGAAAAACCTTTTCGCGTTGTGTTAAATACTGATAATTTTTTTCTGTTTTATAATTATTGCAATATTTTGAATAATTTAATAAACTTTAAGGAGTTTTGGTGCATACCATTGACATTCACTTGAAAAAATAATGCTTTGCTAATTGACGCCCCCGCACATATGCGATTCTTTTATTTACTAGTTGGCACACAGCCGTCGTTGTTGTGTCGTTTTTTTCGTTATCGTCATTACATGTACCGTTCATACAACGGATGCATTCTATACAGTATTACTTCTCATGTCCACTGATCGTTCCTGGTTCCGATTCGTATTATTTTGGTGTTTTGTTTACAACTCGTGATTTTTTGGCTAAAAAAAACTCAAACAAACGTCAAGCCGCCCGTTTTTATAGCAACTGCCATAATGTCCGCTGTTCGCCACAGCAAAATTGATCGCGGCTGATCTGAGAGCGCAGGTGATCATTTCTCATTTCGGGCGGGAACTTGAACACGAAAACCCCAAAATAACCGAGCGTTGGACGTTCCACTTGATTGCGCGTCTCGTCGCTTTTTGTTTCGTTTTTGCAAAAGTGTCGCCCACCGCACTCTATTTTGGACGCGTTCTGCGTTCTTTTGCGCGAAATGTTTTGGCTGGGGCTGTTTTGGACGACGCGACGCCGTCAAACGAGAAGGGTGACAACTGCCGAGGGGTTGTACAATTGACGAGTGAAATAAACTTGATTGATTAAATGAGCTAAATCGATAATGTTTTGACAATTTTGACCGTTACGTCCGCCATTATGGCAAACAAGCTTGCTGTCACCTGTCAATCGGGTAGCCCCTCGGCTACTTTGAGAGCGTTAGTATGCGCACGCGAGGGACAGATCGCACGCTAATAGGTTCGAGAGATCGCACTCATGACAGGAGAAAAAAATTATAACATCTCAACTGCGGTTGAACTCTGAGGCCACCATCATCCGCGGCCAGTATGGCCATTTACCTCCGTCGGAAGCGGTCGTCGTGTGACAGAACGTCGCGTTGCGGTCGATTTGTTTTTATTTTCTGCGGTTTTTGTTTACAAACAAACCACACGTCATCGGGGTGGTTCCACCGTGTCTGCGGTCGTTTATGGCGAGTGCGTGCTATAAAAAGTGATCGCGGAAGAGTTGAGCGGCCATTTTATGGCAACTTGACAGCTCGCGAATCCGTTCTGCGCCATAATGGCGTCAGCGTGCAAGAATGCAACGCATTATAGCAAGTGTACCAAAATAGTTACAAAATATGCCCACTCTTTGGCGACGTAAATCAAAGCGAATCGAGATCAATTTATTTTTAATCAAGCAAGTGAAAAACGAGCTGCTGTCGGTTGGCCGCATTATGGCAACCATTAGAGCGGCCTATGTACACAACAAACACACACGAATTTCGCGCCCGAGTGTGACACGATGACGAAGACGACGACGAGGGCCAGTGAGAATTGAAGACACATGTTCTGGACTCGCGAGTTTTTGACGAGCGTAAACAGAGCGCGGTGAAAATGGGCACTGTCCGGTGAGGCCAGTTGCCGGTAGTAAATAAATACATGTATACAGAAGAAAATAGTGCGACCTAACTACCTACAACTGTTGGAGAGTGCGGGGGGTCGTAAATAAAAAACAGTGATTATGGGAGGGCATGTGGTGCCCTATTATGGCAAGATGATATAATCAAAGAGCCAGTTAAAATGGCATAATGCTGGTGAAATGAAAGTGAAGTTGGATTAAATGATGCACAAAATGATCTACCGAACGTCCAAGAATACCAAGCAGGATAAGCTGAAGCGGTAAGAAGGGGTTATAGTTTACTATAAAATGTAAATAATTGAAAAAATGGGGCAAATCGGGATTTAATGAATTAACTGCAATTTAAAGTTGTAGAAGTGCAGTTATTTCTGAAAAATCTGTTGATTTTTAAATTTGCTTGAACCTTTTCAAATGTTTCTTCTGTTTTAAAATATTTTTAAAATGGTTTTCTTCTATGCTAAATAAAATGTGCAAAAATTTTCGTAACTCATCCTAAATCTGTGTCTAAAAAAAAAACTAAAAACTAAAAACTAAAAACTAAAAACTAAAAACTAAAAACTAAAAACTAAAAACTAAAAACTAAAAACTAAAAACTAAAAACTAAAAACTAAAAACTAAAAACTAAAAACTAAAAACTAAAAACTAAAAACTAAAACTAAAAACTAAAACTAAAAAAAAAACTAAAAACTAAAAACTAAAAACTAAAAACTAAAAACTAAAAACTAAAAACTAAAAACTAAAAACTAAAAACTAAAAACTAAAAACTAAAAACTAAAAACTAAAAACTAAAAACTAAAAACTAAAAACTAAAAACTAAAAACTAAAAACTAAAAACTAAAAACTAAAACTAAAAACTAAAAACTAAAACTAAAAACTAAAAACTAAAACTAAAAACTAAAAACTAAAACTAAAAACTAAAACTAAAAACTAAAAACTAAAAACTAAAAACTAAAAACTAAAAACTAAAAACTAAAAACTAAAACTAAAAACTAAAACTAAAAACTAAAAACTAAAAACTAAAAACTAAAAACTAAAAACTAAAAACTAAAAACTAAAAACTAAAAACTAAAAACTAAAAACTAAAAACTAAAAACTAAAAACTAAAAACTAAAAACTAAAAACTAAAAACTAAAAACTAAAAACTAAAAACTAAAAACTAAAAACTAAAAACTAAAAACTAAAAACTAAAAACTAAAAACTAAAAACTAAAAACTAAAAACTAAAAACTAAAAACTAAAAACTAAAACTAAAAACTAAAAACTAAAAACTAAAAACTAAAAACTAAAACTAAAAACTAAAAACTAAAAACTAAAAACTAAAACTAAAAACTAAAAACTAAAAACTAAAAACTAAAAACTAAAAACTAAAAACTAAAAACTAAAAACTAAAAACTAAAACTAAAAACTAAAAACTAAAAACTAAAAACTAAAAACTAAAAACTAAAAACTAAAACTAAAAACTAAAAACTAAAAACTAAAAACTAAAAACTAAAAACTAAAAACTAAAACTAAAAACTAAAAACTAAAAACTAAAAACTAAAAACTAAAAACTAAAAACTAAAAACTAAAAACTAAAAACTAAAAACTAAAAACTAAAAACTAAAAACTAAAAACTAAAAACTAAAAACTAAAAACTAAAACTAAAAACTAAAAACTAAAAACTAAAAACTAAAAACTAAAAACTAAAAACTAAAAACTAAAAACTAAAAACTAAAAACTAAAAACTAAAAACTAAAAACTAAAAACTAAAAACTAAAAACTAAAAACTAAAAACTAAAACTTGAAATGTTAAAAACTGTTGAAACTATTCGAATATTTCACAAAAGTTTATTTTTTTCAACATTGAATTCGGTCAATTGAAAATTATAGGCGACATTTAATTTCTGAGAGAAATTTGTTGTGTGCTTTTTTTAATAATGTGTTTTTAAAATGCAAAAAAAAAATTTAAAAGAAATTGAAAATGTATACCTTAATTTTTGAGGCTTAAAGCAGCTATAACTTGAAAACGGTACTTTAAATCAAAAGAAAGTAATAAATAGATAATGTAAGGTATTTTTCGATTGCAAATTAAATTTGGCTTTAAAAATATTAATAATATTTTTTTTGAACCAGATTTTGCACCATCACGCACTTTGGCACAGAAGATGCCTTTTTACTTCCCTTAAGCATAGCAAAAGTTTCTTAAATAAAAAATAATATTCTTATTTTGGGAATTTAAGTGATAAAAAGTTAAATTAAAAAATAAGATTTTTTCTTTGTACTCATTTTTTTTTCCTAAAAATCCTAATCATAAACTACAAATTTGCCGAAGACACCAAATCGATCTGAAAAACCCTTCTCTAGATACAGAATTTCATACATTATCATACTCAAAATTGTATGGAGACTTGTATGGAAAACAAATGATACAAAATGACTTCTTTTACCATAGGGAATGCATGGACAAAGTTTCCTCCAATTCAAAAAAATACAAAGAAAAGTCGATTGGCTAAATCGTAGAGAACCACTCAAAATAATCAACGGAAATTTCTTCGAAACTTATAAAAACAAAGAAATCTTCCACAAAATTTCGTCTTGTTTCATCAAATCGCCCTCTCAAAATGCACTGCGTCACATGTGCACGGAGAAAAATATCCACTAAAATAAACCAAGTTTGACACCCATTCCGTCCAAGTTTGTTTTTGCCCTTAATAATTTAGCAGCTTGTTTCATTTCTCGCTGCGACAAAAAGGTTTCTCCACCAAAAGTGCTTCTGCTGTCGCTTCTTTAAACACATGTCTTAGCTCTGGGTGTCAGTATCAGTTGCAGCTTTTTGCCGTGCCAGTGCTGCCAGCATTCTCACCAAGATGTGCAGTCTCCGCGCTAAGCTTCATCAATAATTCATGACAAATGTTCGTACCTCGAGGGGGCGTTCACCGTCTTGTTGGGAGCAAGATGCTCCTCGTTACTTTTTTTTGTTGTCCTGAAATGCATCTGCACAAATAAGAAGGTTTTTTGCGTGTGCAAGCTTGAGCAATTCACCGAGCAGTTTTGGAAGGAGGTTTTATGTGTTTTTTTTTTCATGATATACAACGTTTCGACACGTTATGTGGTCTTCTTTAGGAATTAAATTTTATTTTATCGGACCTTAAAATTTTGTTTGTAAAATACTTGATTTTGATTAGGGGGCATCCAAACGAATACATCATTTGAAAATTATAGGAAAAATCTGAGAAGCTTCATACAGCTTGACGCGGTGGAATTCCATCGAGATTCTGGGCAAAGGAAAAGTGAAGAAAAAAGCTCAGCTCTAATGCGAGCAACGACGTTTCAAGTCACCATTCATCAATCTTGGTTGAACGCGATTAAAACGGTGACGTAGTGCTTCGGCGGCACGTGGCCGGGATTTTTTTTTGTGGGATGAAGAATGGGAGTTGATGACCGGATGGCATAATGATATCAAAACATGTTTTAGTCAATTTCATGAACGTTATTTGAAAAATTCAAATTTCTATTAAGATTAATTTAGAGTGTAAATTTTTTTTAAATGTCCAATTTTCCAACTAATTTCAACTGTTAAGAATCCTGGTCATCATTACACTCTTTGGTCCAGAGTGTCCGGGAAGGGCTTCTCCACCCATAGTTGTTGATTTATGTGTTTTATCGTGGTGACTTTCGCCTCAAAAGTCTTGAAATTTGCGCAAGTTCCGGGGTCGTCCCTCCCGAGGGTGGAACTGTCACGGAACATCCATTTACAATCGACAGACGACCGCGGGGATTAGCGCTCCCATTTCACAACATTGCCCTCTCAACCTAAACATTTTTTTTTGTTTGAGAATTCTTAGAGCCCCTGAGCTGGGAATACTGCGTGGGTCTGCAGAATTTCGCCCGAACCGGCTTTTGACAGTAATTCGCGTAAAAGAACAACACGGCATCATCATCTTCCCCTCTCCCTTGAAGATTTTCCAACAAGTAGGCTGGGAAATGTGTTTTTGTTTTTCCCTTAAATTTCATCAGCAAATCGTGTTTTGGCGGAAATTGCCAGACTGCCTTGTTGCTACAATCTGTGTTGTCATCATGTTAGTTGGATATGAGCGGGGGAAACATCATTTGGGACATGTTGTAGGATCGTGGAATTGGAAATCCCGTGGTGGGTCTATTTATTCTCATTTTTGGGATTTTGGTGATTGATATTCCGATAAATTACATTCCAAAAAGAAAATGGAAACAAAGGGTTAATTTGCTACACTCAAACCCCGATGGTTTGACACCAACTGTTGTCAAACGAACGGGGTCACTTTTTAGTTTGACACCCCTTTTATACGGAGTTCACACACACTATCAAACGTTTGTTTTGATACTGTGCATGAGCGCCGTGCAAGGTATGTAGATTAGATAAGGTAAGGCGGGAATTCCCAGCTGTCAAAATAGTTAGTTAGCACGAAACCCGGATTTTATATGGAGATTTTCGGAAAAGTGAAAATTTGACCATTTCCGGGCAAATTTCACCGGATTTTTTTCTGTGGGGTTGTTAAGCATGTCAAAATGAACCGAAAAACGCGTTTAATTTTTGTTAAGAAATATTTCTGTTTTAAAAGTGTATTTCGGTTCAGTTTGGCGTGCTTAACAACCCCACAGAAAAAAAATGACTCTATTATTTTGTTTCATCGATAATACACACCATAAAAAGCAATACCATAAAATTAAACCTAATTTAAATCATTTTTTCAAAAGAACTTTTTGGCAAATTTGAGTATTAAAGTATGGAAAATTAACTCAGCCCATATGATTTATACATTACAAGCCTTACCCGACAAACTTCGTTTCGCCTTTTTTTTCGTTTGTTGACGTTTTTAGCACTTTTGCTTATTCAACCTCCTGTGATCAAAATTCGATTATACGTAACTTTTTCCATACAATCGCCAGATTTTCCGGAATCGGTTCCAGAGTGGCCAAAGTTGTAACTTTTTGGCGTAAGAACCCTCCTTGAACCTTCCTTGGACTTATACGAACCCAACGCAACAAAGAGCACCTCGATCCGACGTTTCGTATTGAACTGATTCGCGTTCGAACAAACCCGTCGGAATTTTGCATTTATATAGAAGATAGATTTGATTCATTTAAACGATTTCCACACCTTACAAGAACTTTAATCGATGGTAAAAAAATTGAATCAGATGAAAATCAAAAACTGTTAAAAATTAGAATACACTCAACCCCCGGTGGTTGGTCACTTTTTCGTTTGACACTTTTTTAGATTGTACCCCGTTGGTTGGTCAAAGTCAAACTAAAAAGTGACGAACTGTCACTTTTTACACTGCGCTCACTCCATGTAAAAAGGGTGTCAAACTAAAAAGTGACCCCGTTCGTTTGACAACAGTTGGTGTCAAATCATCGGGGTTTGAGTGTATTTCCAAGCACGCTGTCATTCCGAAAATCTTCGTGTAGTGCTTCTACTCGCCACCAGGCTGCGTGCAGGTTTCAATCGAATTGCTCAATTGGCATTCATAAGCTAAACAACATGCGACATCTAGTGTTGAGTAGCAGAACAGAGCGAAGGATGTCGATTGAAATTTTTGACCTTTGAGGTTATGTATGCGAATTCTGTTTTGTTAAATTCCAGCGTTCAAAACAACTTTTGAGCAAAAATTCGAACTGATACTTTGTTAACTTTTGATGCTCTATCATTTTAAACAATATTATTTTTTCAAAATTATTTTTTCTGAATTTTTTTTTTATTGCGTTAATTTATAGAGGGCAAAAAGTTTACACTCGTACTACTTGAATTTTTTTCTCAAAAGTTGTTCTAAGAGCTGTAAATTCAATTCGCGATTAAAAGCTCAAAAATTCCGACAGATGGCGTAAAGCATCGAAGAATGACGATTCAAATTTTCGCTGTTCGGTTACATAGGAATGCAAACTTAAAATTGATTTTACAGCTCTTAGAACAACTTTTGAGAAAAAATTCAAGCAGTACGAGTGTAAACTTTTTGCCCTCTATCAATTAAAGCAATAAAAATAATTTTGAAAAAAAATAATTTTGAAAAAATAATATTGTTTAAAATGATAGAGCATCAAAAGTTAACAAAGTATCAGCTCGAATTTTTGCTCAAAAGTTGTTCTCAAAGCTGGAATTTAACAAAACAGAATTCGCATACATAACCTCAAAGGGCGGAAATTTCAATCGACATTCTTCGCTCTGTTCTGCTTCTCAACACTAGGTGTCACCTGTCGTTTGGCTCTTAAACGGCAATTTAACAAAACAGAATTCGGATACATAACCTCAAAGGGCAAAAAATTTAATCGACATCCTTCGCTCTGTTCTGCTACTCAACACTAGATGTCGCATGTTGTTTAGCTTATGTATGTTTAGCTAAGTTGCCTTTTTATTGAAAATTCTGAGATCCGGATTGAAAACGCGAGAATGAGGTTATTGTTAATTTTGAAAATCATTTTAATTACCATTTTCCAAGCAGAGCTTAGCTTTTATGGTAGAAGTGACTTTAAAAAATATTTGTCCACTTAAATAATCTACATTCTCAATTAGGTTTTGGTTGATTAAAACATTCCCTTATTTTGAATCAGACAATGAACTGGTTAAATCGACCATCACAAAAATATTTTCGTTTATATCAATTAAGGGGTTTCGTACATGTAGAAAATCTTCATTTTTCACATTTCCGAATATTTATTAAATTCTTTAAAAAGATGAATTCCAATCACTCCTGAAAGTTTCATGAAGATATGTAATGTTTTAAGTGAGTAGAAGACGATTTAAGTTTAAAGTTCTGCCATGCGCAAAGCGGACTGTCAAACTTTGTGATTGTGTGTGCCAATACCAACCCATGACATGTTAGCCGATTTACATGTATGTAACCCCTTAAGCAATTTATTTCTTACCTGAAAACGGTATAATTTGCTATTAATGTCGATTTAATGATGAAATAAAACAATTTCAAATTTCAAACCAATTTACTCGTTGTAGGTTATAATGACAACATCACCCCAAGTTTCAGCGCCCTCCAGTGGGGGGTAATATTGACGTTTGATTGCCTATTGAATAATCTAGAAATTGATGTCTCGTCAGACACGTCTTTTTTCTCGCTGGTCGTCTTATCGCGCGGACGCTCTTTAGTACTGGTGAGACAAACAATCGCAAAGCTAAAATTGATTAAATGTTCAACTATAATTTTAATGGTTAAAATTTTTGATTTTGCCCTTATTAGATGTCCTTCAACAAAAAGTGGAATAACAACCGAACTGCTGCAGTGATTCTGGACGCGATAACTCGTGCAATCGCTGCTCCGGCCAGTATGACCACGATCACCAACCAGGACCAACATTTCCTTGGAAGGCACGGTGACTGCTGCTCTGGTGGAAACACTCAAAATGGAAACGGCCAGAGTTCTGGGCCGTGGGCCAGTACGGCAACGGGACAAACTACAACTACGGTCGAGAGGATGTGACAACCAACAACCGTTCAGAAAGCGGCCAATGCTGGCATGGATTCCGGCCGTGGCCAGCTCCACACCGAGTACAATCCCCAAACACGCTAAACCATGAACAGTTTATTTCAGATATTGAGAAAAAAATGACGTTATTCGAAAGCAGCAAGCTAGAAAGGGTGAAGAAAATTCCAATGATGTTATGATGCTGATTAACAGAAGGAAACAAGTTAAGAACCTCATAAGTAATTTTTTCTCTTTAAACTTTTTCTTATAGCTCTATCTGCAGTGGCAATCTAAAATATTGGAAGATGTCGCGCGTGACATTCTAGGTACTTGAATCTTACGTCCCAAGCAGAGATGATGTCTGCAACGCAACAGTTTTCTACGTGCCAACTATATAAGCTAACAGATAGCCTCTGGAGGATTTAGTGACAATCAGACTTTTATCAAAGACGGGCCCTTACGTTGGGACTTTTATTGCCCACACACACGCACACATTGAAAAGTACAGTTAGTGCACCGATTTGGGAGGAGTTCCAAAATATTTAAATTTCAAATTTCATTTCAAGTCATTAAAAACCCGAAAATGTGTCATTTCAGCACTTTGATGTATAGTCATAGTACTTGAAGATTTTTAACAATGTAAACTGATTATTTTGGACACTAAATATATAAAAAATATTTTTTTCTTGGCACGAGTTTAGTAGATAAACTATACTGAAAATTTATATCTGGAAATATCAGTTTTCACTTCTTTAAATTATTTTGTATCTACAATACAGTAATTCAAGTATAAATTTTATTTAAAATGACCCTCGGCCTTGGCCGTGGACATAAAGCCTCAAATTCCACTGAACTCAACTGTCTAGTGATGCTCCTTTCAAATCGAACTTCGAACCATGGTTATGCTCCCTCCCGATTCGCTGGTTTGGATGGTTTTGAAGTAATGACACAACTCTCGAAAGGCACACGCCAGAGTGGAACATCCCAGGACAGCACTTGGGGAACGATTGACAATCGTTGCGCAACTTTTCGGACCATGTCAGTACGCGTTCCACTTTGGTAGTTTGGTGGAAAATTTGGGCGAAGGGGAAAAGTTCTGAGTTCTATGTTATGGCACAGATAATCAGACTCAATT
Organism: Culex quinquefasciatus; assembly: GCF_015732765.1. Lineage (NCBI taxonomy): Eukaryota > Metazoa > Arthropoda > Insecta > Diptera > Culicidae > Culex > Culex quinquefasciatus. The sequence goes on along the minus strand of NC_051861.1, from coordinate 82,929,709 downwards.
TTGCAAGATTTGCGTCTAATTTTTTGTTTTACATTGGTGGTGAACTCTAACGCTTACTTGGGTTCTACAGTCTCAAGTGGTGTAATTTTTGAAAGGTACTTGAACATCCATTTACCTAAGACTCTAGTCTTCATATTTACCGACAGACAGGACTTCCTGGCCACGAAGTTCATCAAAAGAGTCCTTCCCCTTAAGTTATCCCCTCTCCCACCTTAGGGACCACCCTCCCCAGCACCAGCAGTGTCTGACTGACTTTAGCCGCAGGTCCCCGAGGTCCCAGAACGGCTTCGAACGGCGGCGTCCATCAACTGACCAGCTCTGACGAGAAGTGCCCTTCGACCTCCCCCGTCCGTGCCACGTTCGTCGATGCCGCAACAACTTTGGTGGCCTGTTAATAATTGGAAAATTGTCCGCTGGGAAATGTGCTGTCCGTTTGCACGGCTGGGAAGAACTCCTCTGTTCGGGCGGGGAAAAATGACGTATAGAAATCGTAACGATGTCACGTCGGTGAGGCTGTCGCGTAGGATATTGGGCCAACTATTAGCGAAGAATGCGGGGTGGGTTTTGGATTACAGTTCTGGAAGTGAAAACCAGCTTCTTTTTGTTTTTGTTTTGTATTTTTGAATATTTTTGAATATTTGTGAATATTTTAGATTTTTGCCTTCCTCGCGTTACTGAGGAAAGGCTATAAAATCACTCGGAAAATGAACTTCTTAATTAGACCTTCTAGACCCACCTTCACGTATACATATCGACTCAGAATCAAATTCTGAACAAATGTCTGTGTGTGTGGTGGGATGTTGATCAAAAAATTGTCACTCGATTATCTCGACATTGACTGAACCGATATTGTCCGTTTTGGCGTCATTCGATCCGTCTTATGGTCGCATAAGTCGCTATTAAAAATTATGTAGGTTAGTTATGTACTTCAAAAGTTATGCTGAAAAAACCATTTTAACAAAAGTCCGGAAGATTGTAAAAAGGGTGTTTTTTGTAAGAAAACCCGTCATGCTATACATTTTCAGAACTTTCCAATGCGTCCAAGACATTGAAGATCTGACAATTCTATCAAAAGTTATAGGCACTTAAGTGTTGTTTATATGCTTTCTGGAGGCCGGATCTCAGATATTTTGATGAAAACGTTGTACGAATCTCTCATGCGACATATCGTTGGATAGGTAATCAAAAGACCTTTTCAACGCGTCCAAGACATTGAAGATCTGACAACCCTATCAAAAGCTATAAGCACTTAAGTGTTATTTACGCACCTTTTGGAGGCCAGATCTCAGATATTTTGATGAAAACGTTGTCTGGATCTCTCGTGCGACCTATCGTAATAGGTATTTAAAAGAGCTTTCCAACGCGCCCAAAACATTGAAGATCTGACAACCCTATCAAAAGTTATAAGCATTTATGTGTTATTAACGCACTTTTTGGATTTTGGATAACACCCTTTAAATGTGAGGAAGGCGCCAACCGCCTAAGGGTGGCGTAACGTTTTTTGAAATTAATTGAATATTTTTGTATGGTTTTGAATATTTTTGGATAATTTTGAATATTTTTGAATATTTTTGAATATTTTTGAATATTTTTTGAATATTTTTGAATATTTTTGAATATTTTTGAATATTTTTGAATATTTTTGAATATTTTTGAATATTTTTGAATATTTTTGAATATTTTTGAATATTTTTGAATATTTTTGAATATTTTTGAATATTTTTGAATATTTTTGAATATTTTTGAATATTTTTGAATATTTTTGAATATTTTTGAATATTTTTGAATATTAAGTAACGTTTTTTGAAATTAATTGAATATTTTTGAATGGTTTTGAATATTTTTGGATAATTTTGAATATTTTTGAATATTTTTGAATATTTTTGAATATTTTTTGAATATTTTTGAATATTTTTGAATATTTTTGAATATTTTTGAATATTTTTGAATATTTTTGAATATTTTTGAATATTTTTGAATATTTTTGAATATTTTGAATATTTTGAATATTTTTGAATATTTTGAATATTTTGAATATTTTTGAATATTTTGAATATTTTGAATATTTTGAATATTTTTGAATATTTTGAATATTTTGAATATTTTGAATATTTTTGAGTGTTTTTGAGTGTTTTTGAATATTTTTGATTATTTTTGAATATTTTTGGAAATTTTTGACTATTTTTGAATATTTTTGAACATTTTTGAATATTTTTGAATATTTTTGAATATTTTTGAATATTTTTGAATATTTTTGAATATTTTTGAATATTTTTGAATATTTTTGAATATTTTTGAATATTTTTGAATATTTTTGAATATTTTTGAATATTTTTGAATGTTTTTGAATATTTTTGAATATTTTTAAATATTTTTGAATATTTTTGAATATTTTTGAATATTTTTGAATATTTTTGAATATTTTTGAATATTTTTGAATATTTTTGAATATTTTTGAATATTTTTGAATATTTTTGAATATTTTTGAGTGTTTTTGAGTGTTTTTGAATATTTTTGATTATATTTGAATATTTTTGGAAATTTTTGACTATTTTTGAATATTTTTGAACATTTTTGAATATTTTTGAATATTTTTGAATATTTTTGAATATTTTTGAATATTTTTGAATATTTTTGAATATTTTTGAATATTTTTGAATATTTTTGAATATTTTTGAATATTTTTGAATATTTTTGAATATTTTTGAATATTTTTGAATATTTTTGAATATTTTTGAATGTTTTTGAATATTTTTGAATATTTTTGAATATTTTTGAATATTTTTGAATATTTTTGAATATTTTTGAATATTTTTGAATATTTTGAATATTTTGAATATTTTTGAACATTTTGAATATTTTGAATATTTTGAATATTTTGAATATTTTTGAACATTTTTGAATATTTTTGAATATTTTTGAACATTTTTGAATATTTTTGAATATTTTTGAATATTTTTGAATATTTTTGAATATTTTTGAACATTTTTGAATATTTTTGAATATTTTTGAATATTTTTGAATATTTTTGAATAATTTTGAATAATTTTGAATATTCTTGAATATTTTAGAATATTTTAGAATATTTTAGAATATTTTTGAATATTTTCGAATATTTTTGAATATTTTTTAATATTTTTGAATATTTTTGAATATTTTTGAATATTTTTGAATATTTTTGAGTGTTTTTGAATATTTTTGATTATTTTTGAATATTTTTGGAAATTTTTGACTATTTTTGAATATTTTTGAATATTTTTGAATATTTTTGAATATTTTTGAATATTTTTGAATAATTTTGAATATTCTTGAATATTTTAGAATATTTTGAATATTTTTGAATATTTTTGAATGTTTTTGAATATTTTTGAATATTTTTGAATATTTTTGAATATTTTTGAATATTTTTGAATATTTTTGAATATTTTTGAATATTTTTGAATATTTTTGAATATTTTTGAACATTTTTGAATATTTTTGAATATTTTTGAACATTTTTGAATATTTTTGAATATTTTTGAATATTTTTGAATATTTTTGAATAATTTTGAATATTTTTGAATATTTTTTTGAATATTTTTGAATATTTTTGAATACTTTTGAATATTTTTGAATATTTTTGAATATTTTTGAATATTTTTGAATATTTTTGAATATTTTTGAATATTTTTGAATATTTTTGAATATTTTTGAATATTTTTGAAAATAGTTTTGAATATTTTTGAACATTTTTGAATATTTTGGGAAAAAGTTGAATATTTTTGAATATTTTTGAATATTTTTGAATATTTTTGAAAATAGTTTTGAATATTTTTGAACATTTTTGAATATTTTGGGAAAAAGTTGAATATTTTTGAATATTTTTGAGTATTTTTGTGTATTGCGATTTTTTATATTTGTATTTCTGCATAATTTTCAGAGTTTTTGTGTTTTTTTGTGATTTCTTTTTGCAATCGTAGATTATCACTTTACGTGAATTGATTAATTTTTCTATTACTTCCAAATCGAGACCACCAGCGTAAAACGTCCCATTCTGTTTACGTAATTTGAGGGGAGGAAGGCAGGTCAAACAGAAAAGACAACATGGCTCATGGAATGGGCAGACAGGCAGGACACGCACATATTCTGTTTGTTGGCTTGGGGCACAATCTCTTCCAACTGACGGGATCAAGAGGAAAAAATCGCTGCCAGTGGCATTCGCAGTCGCGCGCGCTTTCTCCGCGAACGGTTGCTGGTCAAAAAGTTTGGAATTTGGATTTTGGGTGAAGAATTTTGAAAAAAAGCGTTTTATATAAATATTGTTTAGTTAAGTTTCTCTCAGTTATCAATATTAGATTTCATATACTTAAAAAAAAATAATTCTATAGTAAAAATAATCGACTTTGTGCCAAAACAGCGAAAGCCTCGTCATCAAGTATATTTTTCGATTCTGACCCATAATGAACGTTGCTAATGACATTTTCAATTATTCAAATGTTGATTTCGGACCAAAGTGCACCACATTTTGAGTCCCATAACGAAGTTCAAGTTTGGAAAAAGCACTTAATTCCGTTCACAACTGATTTCGTTTGTCCAATTTATTACTCCGAATGGTAGAATTCTGGAGTGAGTGCTTTTAACGCAAGTGCCCGTGTTCGATGTGGATCTTCTCGTGTTTACAAGTGAGCTTCAGGTGGAACCGACGACGAGAGCGAAAAGCAGGACTCCGAAGTGCGACCACTTCCAGCTACTTCCGGCTGGGGAATCTCCGGGAGGTCGCAACTGGATTTGAGACGATGTTGGAGGATAATGGGTAAGATTTTTTTAGGAGTAACGTTCAAAATCGGAGAAACAATTATTTAGTATTTTTTGTATTTCAGTGCTGAAAAGCATAACTTTTCAGCCCTTGTATCGTTAAAATCGTTAAAAATATCACTTTTCAAATCAACAAATGAATTTTAACATCTTGGTCTGAATTTCACAAAGACCACCTCAGTTGCCTTCCCAAACTTGGTGTGCCCCCGGGAAATTTGGGTCACAACAAGGGGACCCCACAAACTGTGAAAGGTTGGGGCATCCCACAGCATCCGTTCCACGGAACTCATAGCGGCAGGCAGGCAGGCTAAAGCAGAATGATTGATGTGCGTCGTCACCGGCAGGATGTGGTGCATCTTCTCAACATGAGAGCGTCTCGTCTGCATGGGAGTGAATTTTGTATGATTTTGAGGTTCAGGACCAGGTTTCCCCTCGAATAAGATTGACTTTATCTTGTCGTACACACAAATCGGTTCGATTGCTGGCACTCCCTGGTTCTGGTGGAGGGCTTTTAAAATGTCAACCGATTGTTTGAATTTCCAATATTGATGGTTATGTGTGTTTTGTGTATGGGTGAGTGCGTTTTTTTTGTGCCAGGAATTTGTGTTTGCTGTTTGTGTTATGTCGATTGGCGAACGAACACACAGTCAATGGGGGATGCATAGGATGATTGTGTTTTATTTTACTTGAAAGAAAATCAATCATATTTTCATCGATGGTGTCTGTAAACTCGACGCCCAGGACAGAGGAAAAATTGGGAGGTTTTCTTCTACCGAAAAAGATTTATTGTGTCTATAGCATATTTCAGTATTAACTGTAAATTCCCTAAACGCTTGGGCCATGACACATAACAACACATTGAGTGTTAAGCTCGAGAACTCTAGATTATTTGGCCCAAATCGCTTAGGACTCCTCAACATATTCTGGAACTAGTTTAGTGTACGAAGTTGATGCTATAGTAATTGGGGTGTAACATTTTCAAAAAAGTGTTCACGTGACTTAGGGATTGATGGTGATTTATTTGTTATAGATTTTTATCATTTGCAATGATGGTGATTCATTATGTAGAAAAAACAAAACGAATGATTCATGGAACAAAAATATAATTCTTAAAAAAATAACAAAAAACTTATTCTTCTTGGAAGCTTCGGTTTCCCGAGTTTGTGTGTGTGATGATTGATTCATGTGAGCAATTCTCTACGAAATCGATATTTTTTAATCCGACTGAAAATGTTTTGGTGCCCTCGGTATGCCCAAAGAAGCCATTTTGCATCATTAGTTTGTCCATATAATTTTCCATACAAATTTGGCAGGTGTCCATACAAAAATGATATATGAAGACTAAAAAATCTGTATCTTTTGAAGGAATTTTTTGATCGATTTGGTGTCTTCGGTAAAGATCTAGGTATAGATACGAACTAGACTAAAAAAATGGTACAGGGTAAAAAAAATGTGATTTTTTATTTAACTTTTTGTTGCTAAGCACTATTTTTATTTTTTTTCATTTTCTGATATGTTTTAGAGGACATTAAATGCCAACTTTTCAGAAATTTCCAGGTTGTGCAAAAAATCTTTAACCGAGTAATGATTTTTTTTAATTAATACTGATTTTTTTCAAAAATTCGAAATATTGGTCGCAAAAATTTTTCAGCTTAATTTTTCGATGTAAAATCAAATTTGCATCAAAAAAGTACTTCAGTGAAATTTTGATAAAGTGCACCGTTTTCAAGTTAAAGCCATTTTTAGGTAACTTTGTTGAAAATAGTCGCAGTTTTAATTTTTTAAGATTAGTGCAAATGTTTGCCTACTTTTGAAAAAAATATTTTTGAAAAGCTGAGAAAATTCTCTATACTTTGCTTTTTTGAACAACCATTTTCTAATGTCGATATCTCAGCAACTTATGGTCCGATTTACAATGTTGAAATATTAAACATTCGTGAATTTTTCCGATCTTTTCGACATAAAATATTTTCAAAAATTTAAAATCAAGACTAACATTTCAAACGTGCCAAACATTCAATATTACGCCCTTTTGAAATGTTAGTCTTGATTTTAAAAATAACTTGAAAATATTGTTTTCGAAGATAGGAAAATTTCACGAATGTTTCATATTTTAACATTGTAAATCGAACCATTAGTTGCTGAGATATCGACGTTATAAAATGGTGGGTTGTGTGGGTGAGACTTGGAAAACATAAATTTTCATGTTTTTAAACCTTTGCATGGCAATATCTCAGTAACTAAGAGTCGTATCAACAAAGTTCAGAAAAGCAAAATATTGAGAATTTTCTCAGCTTTTCGAAAATATTTTTTTGAAAAGTAAGCAAACATGTGCACTTATCTTAACCTTCCTACGGTATTGGGGTCTTTTTCGGCCTTTTTGAAAATTAAATTTGCCATAACTTTTGCTATATACATGCTAAAGCCTTGAAACTTTCTGACATTAAATTTATAGTATAAATACACATTTCACAAAACAAACAAACCTTGGACGACCCCTAGGGGAGCGTCCATAAAAAAAGTTACTTTAAAGGTATTGGGGTCCTTTTCGACCCCAAACTTTAAAAAATTGTCAAAAATCCAGTTTTTGACCGATTCCGGTTCTTTTGGTCACAAATGAAAGCTTAGAACGTCCCCTTTCCGAAACCGACCTGGAAACCCGGATTTGGTCACTGTGGCCACCGGGAATCGGCTACAACCGAAAAAGGACCTTTTTGAGACCCCAACTTTGACGACCTGTATCTCCAGCAAATTTCAACCAATCAGGATGCTCTGGGTTGCATTGGACAGGTATTTACCTGTACTTTGACCACAAATATTAATATCAGGGCCAGGTGACCTACCGGTTCCGGAAATCCGGAACATCCGAAAAGTTCATGTTTTACTGTTTTTCACATATATATGATACCAATTCTCTCATGATAGTTGAAATTGATCCATAAAACTTACTAAAAACACAATACACGATTGCCAGAACCACTCTGGAGTGTGAGTGGCCACTTCCGGGTAACCTGGAACCGGTTCCCGGGTACCCGATGAACGGCCAACTTGACTTTTTTGGTGAAAACCCATCATGTTGCACATCATACTCCATGAAATTGAAAGATATGTCCATCTTTGGTAATACCGTTGTTCGCTGAGCCATCCTGGCCAATCTGGAACCGGTTACCGGTGGTCCCTTGGGAACACTTCCAGAATATGAGAGAAACCCCATCATCCGACATATCAAACTTCATGAAATTGTAAAATGTGTCAATCTACGGTCATGCCATTTTTCGCTTATGCATTCTGGCAATTCTGGAACAGGTTCTCGGTGGCCCCTTGGTGACACTTCCGGAATATGAGAGAAACCCTACTATCCAACGAATCAAACTTCATGAAATTCATGGATATGTCAACCAAAGGTCAGCGAACATTTGCATGACCGTAGATTGACGTAGTTTTCAATTTCATGAAGTTTGATATGTCTGATGGTAGGGTTACTTTCATATTCCAGAAGTGTCCCCAAGGGTCCACTGGTAACCGGTTCCAAATTGGCCAGGATGGGTCAGCAAACAACAGCATGACCGTAGATTGACATATCTTTCAATTTCATGAAGCTTTATGTGTCGGATGATAGCGTTTATCTCATATTCCAGGAATGTCCCCAAGGGGCCACCAGGAACCAGTTCTAGAATTGCCAGAATGGATAAGCGATCAATGGAATGACCGTAGATTGACATATCTTTTATTTTCATGAAGTTTGATATGTCGGAAGATAGGGTTTCTCTCATATTCCGGAAGTGTCCCCAAGGGACCACCGGTAACCGGCTCCAGATTGGCCAGGATGGGTCAGCGAAAAACGGCATGACCGTAGATTGACATATCTTTCAATTCCATGAAGTTTGATATGTCGGATGATAGGGTTTCTCTCATATTCCGGGAATGTCCCCAAGGGGCCACCGGTAACCGACTCCAAATTGGCCAGAATGGGTCGGCGAAAAACGGCATGACCGTAACTTTACATATCTTTCAATTTCATGAAGTTTAATATGTCGGATGATAGAGTTTCTCTCATATTCCGGAAGTGTCCTCAAGGGGCCACCGGTAACCGGCTACAGATTGGCCAAAATGGGTCAGCGAACAACGGTATTACCAAAGATGGACATATCTTTCAATTTCATGGAGTATGATGTGCAACATGATGGGTTTTCACCAAAAAAGTCAAGTTGGCCGTTCATCGGGTACCCGGGAACCGGTTCCAGGTTACCCGGAAGTGGCCACTCACACTCCAGAGTGGTTCTGGCAATCGTGTATTGTGTTTTTAGTATGTTTTATGGATCAATTTCAACTATCATGAGAGAATTGGTATCATATATATTAGGGTGGTCCAAATCCGGACTTTTTTTAGGCTACCCCCTGAAATCAAAGATTGACCCATCACTAGGCTAAATTCCAAATTTGAGCTCATTCTGACCACGGGAACCCCTCCCTCCAATCGCTTAAAGTTTGTATGGGAAAAATCGTCAAAATGTATGGAGAAAAGCAACTGTTTTACTTTTTTACCTGTGGAAGGCGCCATAATTATCCGATTCTTACCATTTCTTAAATGTAGAACCTTCATTAAATTTCGAACAACTTTCCCGAAGACACCATATTTTTAGGATTTTTTACCGCGAAGTTATTAGCGCCCTAAACTGACCCTTTTTGCGCGGCCAGCTGTAAGGGGCTACCTAACAACAATGTTTATTTCCAATTCGTACACGCACGTGCTCTCTCTCAGGTTCAAATTCTCTCACGAGCTTGCCTGCCTGCCTGTTTACCTACAAGCGCGCGCTGTTTCTCTGCTTGGACTTTTGTCGTCGTCGTCGTTTTTGTTTGCTATTCGCTGCGCTGCGTTTCTGGCATGTTTATTATGATTTTCAACTAAAATAGCAGGATTGTTTTGCGATATAAAATTTAGTGTAATATGTGATCAACAAAACGAAAAAAACAAAGCAATAGATATCATATTATAAAAGCGTGTGAGAGAGAATACAAATTTGATGAATTAGTTCATCCATCAATCGTTATCTGTTTTGATCCAAACCTAATTGCAAACGTTTTGGAATTTAATTTAAATACCATGCAGTTTTTATAGATAAAAACGGAAGGAATTTTCTTTAGATTTTTTTTTTAAACTGAATCCAAATGAGTATCCTAAAGGAAGGCCGCAACTGCAAGATCTGAAGGTAGTTAACGATTGAGCAGAAAGAGATGTTCCCTGAATCGAAAAATTTACAGGTAAACTCACAAAAAATGATAAACAGTTGCAATATTTGTTGCAGGTGGTCTAGGAAAACAGAAAGAAATTTTTAGAAAGATTAAAAAAATAATTTTAGAGAGTATGAATGAAAATTTGCAGCAATAGTTGTAAAACTGCCTAGATTTGTTCTGATTTGTACTAAAGAATATTTTTGTTAAAGCAAACTACCTAAAGGAACAACATTTGTATTTCCTAAACATTTTTTTTTAAATAATTGAATCATTATCATGTTTCTTTAGCATATACGAAAAACTGCGTGTAATGCTTGGAAAAACAAACAATCCCTGTTCTTATAACATTTGCTGTAATTTTTTAACTGAGCCTAAGCTGTCTTTTCTTTAAACTATTTTTCAGCACAGTTTTTTTTAATTTTTGACAAAATTTAAAAATTAATATGCTAAATATATATCAAAACAATCCTGCTATTTTAGTTGAAAATCATAATAAACATGCCAGAAACGCAGCGCAGTGAATAGCAAACAAAAACGACGACGACGACAAAAGTCCAAGCAGAGAAACAGCGCGCGCTTGTAGGTAAACAGGCAGGCAGGCAAGCTCGTGAGAGAGTTTGAACCTGAGAGAGAGCACGTGCGTGTACGAATTGTAAATAAATATTGTTGTTAGGTAGCCCTTTACAGCTGGCCGCGCAAAAAGGGTCAGTTTAGGGCGCTAATAACTTCGCGGTAAAAAATCCTAAAAATATGGTGTCTTCGGGAAAGTTGTTCGAAATTTAATGAAGGTTCTACATTTAAGAAATGGTAAGAATCGGATAATTATGGCGCCTTCCACAGGTAAAAAGTAAAACAGTTGCTTTTCTCCATACATTTTGACGATTTTTCCCATACAAACTTTAAGCGATTGGAGGGAGGGGTTCCCGTGGTCATAATGAGCTCAAATTTTGAATTTAGCCTAGTGATGGGCCAATCTTTGATTTCAGGGGGTAGCCCCAAAAAAGTCCGGATTTGAACCACCCTAATATATATGTGAAAAACAGTAAAACATGAACTTTTCGGATGTTCCGGATTTCCGGAACCGGTAGGTCACCTGGCCCTGATATTAATATTTGTGGTCAAAGTACAGGTAAATACCTGTCCAATGCAACCCAGAGCATCCTGATTGGTTGAAATTTGCCGGAGATACAGGTCGTCAAAGTTGGGGTCTCAAAAAGGTCCTTTTTCGGTTGTAGCTGATTCCCGGTGGCCACAGTGACCAAATCCGGGTTTCCAGGTCGGTTTCGGAAAGGGGACGTTCTAAGCTTTCATTTGTGACCAAAAGAACCGGAATCGGTCAAAAACTTTTTTAAAGTTTGGGGTCGAAAAGGACCCCAATACCTTATGTGTGATTTTTTTTAATACCAAGGGAAGGTTAAAAAATGAAAAACTGCGACCATTTTCAAAAAAGTTACCTAAAAATGGCTTTAACTTGAAAACGGTGCACTTTACCAAAATTTCACTAAAGTACTTTTTGACTGCAAATTTGATTTTACATCGAAAACTGAAGTTGAAAAATTTTGTGACCAGTATTTAGAGTTTTTGAAAAAGATCAGTATTAATTAAAAAAACATAACTCGGTCAAAGATTTTTTGCGCAACCTGGAAATTTCTGAAAAGTTGGCATTTGATGTTCTCTAAAACATATCAGAAAATGAAAAAAATAAAAAAAATAAAATAAGTATTTTTTTACAAATCAGGTTTTAGTAACAAAAAGTTAAATAAAAAATCACAATTTTTTACCGTGTATAATTATTTCAGTGTAGTCCGTATCCATACCTACAACTTTACCGAAGACACTAAATCGATCAAAAAATTCCTTCAAAGATTTTTGAATTTTCATAAAACATTTTTGCATGGACAGCTGCCAAATTTGTATGGAAAATTATATGGACAAACTTATGATACAGAATGGCTTCTTTAGGCATACCGAGGGCACCAAAAAAGTTTCAGTCGGATTAAAAAATACAAAAAAATCCAAGAAAAAATCGAATGACCAAAATCTGAGAGAACTGCTCACTTCCGTTTAATACCCAGACAGAAAAAAAGTGAATTTACTCGACACGGAAAAAAATGAATTAAATGTAAACTCAGTTGATGTAAACTTGAAGTTCGACGTAAACGTTTGAAACACACGTAACATAATGTTTTTACGTATAATTTGTTGGAAATTTACATCAAATTGCATTGATATTTAAATGCTCATTGACGTGAAAAAGTGTTACATCATGAATGATGTAACATTTGAAAATTTGTGTACTGAGTTGATCTCTAAAATTTCGCAAATTTTTCTAAATTTTTTAATCTTCATTTTTTTATTTCGATCAATCTGTGTCCATTTAGTCCCTATGTCAAAAGAACCAATTTTGCATCATCAATTTTTCCATACAATTTTGCATACAATTTTGAGAGATGGGCATTCAAAATGGGTAATTTTTTTAACTTGATCTAAACTATGAAGTTAGGAAAATTATCTTTTTATTGACCTTTCAAAAATACTGCTTGATTTTGAAATGTTGCTATTTTTTGTATTAAAAAAATTTGAAAATTTCACAAAAAATTCATTTTAATTTTTGCATAAAGTGATGCAAAATGGCTTTTTTTTACATGGGGAATGCATGAGCACAGCTCCATCCAAATAAATAAAATAATAGTCGATTTGTTAGATCGAAGAGACCACTCTTATTAGGGTAATTCTCCGCCAACTCACACAGCAGTTGCCCCGACCCCTTTTCGATTTGCGTGAAACTTTGTCCAAAGGGGGGTAACTTTTGTTTCTGATCACGAATCCGAGGTCCGTTTTTTGATATCTCGTGACGGAGGGGCGGTATGACCCCTTCAATTTTTGAACATGTGGAAAAAGAGGTATTTTTCAATAATTTGCAGCTCGAAACGGTGATGAGATAGAAATTTGGTGTCAAAGGGACTTTTATGTAAAATTAGACGCCCGATTTGATGGCGTACTCAGAATTCCGAAAAAACGTATTTTTCATCGAAAAAACACTAAAAGCGTTTTAAACTTCTCCCATTTTCCGTTACTCGACTGTAAAAAAATTTGGAACATGTCATTTTATGGGAAATTTAATGTACTTTTCGAATCTCCATTGACCCAGAAGGGTCATTTTTTCATTTAGAACAAAATTTTTCATTTTAAAATTTCGTGTTTTTTTCTAACTTTGCAGGGTTATTTTTTAGAGTGTAAAAATGTCCTACAAAGTTGTAGAGCAGACAATTATATAAATTTTGATATATAGACATAAGGGGTTTGCTTATAAACATCACGAGTTATCGCGATTTTACGAAAAAAAGTTTTGAAAAAGTTGGTCGTCGTTGATTATGGCCGTTCATGGTCACCCGCGACAGACACGGACGACGAAACAAAGAGAAACGCAAAAAGTAACTTTTTCAAAACTTTTTTTAGTAAAATCGCGATAACTCGTGATGTTTATAAGCAAACCCCTTATGTCTATATATCAAAATTTATATAATTGTCTGCTCTACAACTTTGTAGAACATTGTTACACTCTAAAAAATAACCCTGCAAAGTTAGAAAAAACACGAAATTTTAAAATGAAAATTTTTGTTCTAAATGAAAAAATGACCCTTCTGGGTCAATGGAGATTCGAAAAGTACATTAAATTTCCCATAAAATGACATGTTCCAAAATTTTTTACAGTCGAGTAACGGAAAATGGGAGAATTTTTAAAACGCTTTCAGTGTTTTTTTCGATGAAAAATGCGTTTTTTCGGAATTCTGAGTACGCCATCAAATCGGGCGTCTAATTTTACATAAAAGTCCCTTTGACACCAAATTTCTATGTCATCACCGTTTCAGGCTGCAAATTATTGAAAAATACCTCTTTTTTCGCATGTTCAAAAATTGAAGGGGTTGTACCGCCCCTCCGTCACGAGATATCAAAAAACGGACCTCGGATTCGTGATCAGGGACAAAAGTTACCCCTTAGGACAAAGTTTCACGCAAATCGAAGAGGGGTCAGGGCAACTTTTCCCGATTTCGTGTGAGTTGGTAGAGAATTACCCATTAAAAAAACGGTATTTTTGTACTTTACACTAAAATTTCTTACGTGATTTTGAGTCTATTTTAAGCATCGGTACAAAATATTGCCTTAAGCCAATTGCAAAAAATTTAGTATCAAAAACGTACTTTTTAGTTTTTTGGATATCTTCACAATATTTTAAATCTTAATACAATTTTGTCTGATTGATACCCATTTGGCAAATAACTAAAACTTGAGTTATTACATTTTGTGGTATTTTGTGAAAATTTCAGTGTTTCGCACTAAATTCTCTGAAGAGCTCTTTCGATACCTATATTTCATATTAAAAAAAAGTTTAAAAACAAATATTTTAAAACCTTTTTTACATATATACATATATACATATATACATTATCGGGATCAGTGGTGTAGTGGTAAGCGTGGTTTCCACTCGACCCAGTTGCCCTGGGTTCGATCCCAGTTGGAACCGGTGGCATTTATCAAGACAAGATTTGCCGATCACGCCTTCCGTCGGATGGGGAAGTAAATGAAGTCGTCAGGGTAAAACCCTGTCTCAGTAGAGTCGCTGGTCGGCAGCTGAACTCACAATCAAAAAGTTGTCAGTTTGATTCCAGGGATGGATGGGAGCTTAGGTGTCAAAAGAGGTTTGGATTGCTTCACCGTTTCAAGCCTTCCGACACCTAGTTTTGAGTATTTATCTCGCTATAGAGAACGCCAAGTAATCTATTATAATAATTTTATTGAGATGATATTTGTTATCGCTGATAGCTCTTTCGTTATCCCGACGATAGCAACATCTTATCGTTATCGCCAGACGCCAGATATCGTTAGCAATCATTTATTTGTGTTAATCACTTTTATGTTTCGCTCTGTCAAACCAACGGGGTACAAACCAATAAGGTGTCAAACAAGCAAGGTTTCACTGCACTTCATCAAAACAAAGTTTCTCCTCTTCTCCACACGACACTGACGTCACCGATAAGCTCAAGGTTGAGTTCTGCTCGTCAGCTCGACTCCGATACAGTCACTTCCGAACTCACGTGCTGACGACCCGGTGACGGAACCGGCAATTCCTCCAAGTTCGATTAGAACCAGGTTTAAAATCGACGGTCTACGCATGTTTCCCACCTGTTAGTAGTAGGACAATCGTCGAATACCACAGACTTGTCAGACGTGACATTTTGAACTGTACATTGAAACGGTCAGTTTGAACAGTTGCACGCTTAAGCGCAATCACTCAAAAAATGGAACTAACGTTTCACGTCTGATTAGTCTGTGCCGGAGGAACCTCGCCCGTCCCCGGTCTAATCGGATTAGCGAGTTCGGACGGCGCGGAACCCGTACAAGTGTGGTTCCGCTGGGTTGGAAGGCTAGCTCGCAGGTGACGGCACCTCCCGGGAACCATTTGTCTTTCGGTCGCGGTACGGTACGGTGAAACGGAACGGATCTTCGGAAGTGTTGTGCGAGTTCGGTCGTCGGTTAGTTCGTGGATTGTTCGGTGTGGTGATTCTTGGGATATTCGAGGAATATTCGGGTTGGATATCGCCGGATTCTTCTGGTTCTTCGTGGATGATAACCTGTGGATTAAGCCGCTAATCAAGTGCCTTCTAGCTAGAATTTTTTAGACGTGGAATCTTTCTAGTGTGGAAAAAAAGGTGCAAATTCAATTAGTGCGGAAGAAGTTGGTGTGTTCTTTGCGCAAGTGTTCGCGCTAGGTCGTCAAAATTAACGCCAACGCGCACCAGTCCAACGGTCCCGGATCGACCATAACCAAGCTTGTTCCGCTGTCGGTGGACATCTTTCAGACCCTGCTGGACATTAAGGAACCGAACGGAGGGGCTACCATCGCGACCATGACCGAGGACAACCCGCAAGAATCCGCTACGGTTGAGGTTCCCCAGGAAGGACCCCCGGCGATGGATACGTTGGCCGTTCCGACCATCGACGAGGCCGGCGGTGAGGAGTCCGCTGGAGAGGACTCCGAAAACGACGGGTAGGTTCTGGTTGTGGTGGCCCCAATACCTTGCGGGACAGGTTGATCCAATTACGTGGTGAACACATTAGTGTAAGAATTTCGTACGGACGGACGTCACATAGCGGACACGAGACTCATGTTGGAATTCTTTGGTCCCACCAAAGTAGTGGCAATCTAATTAGTCGGTTCAGTGATGTTCCATCGGATCCGTCAAGGACTGTAAAGAAATGAAGATGTTTTACGCTCTAGGTATTGAGGAAGACATGTGTTTCTTGTACATTTTATGTTTTTATTTTCACGTGACCGTGAAACTTTGTTGTCGATGTTGTGGCAAGCACTACTTGTGCACTAATTGGGACAAGTTTTGGCTGGAACTTGGCTGGCTTCTTTCGAAAATGTGGTGCAGTTTTTATTTGAAGAGATGTACTTTTCAACATCGCTTAAAACAGTTCCTTTGATTTTGTTTACAGTTTTTGTATGTGTTAAGAAGAGTTTTATAAACTCTGGAGCTGAAAACTAAACCCACATTGTCGGCATTTAAAAGTGCAATCAGAAGCTCATTTCTAAATTAGTTTTAAACTTTTTAATTAACTTTGTTTGGAAAATTTGTTTATCTTTATTTTGGCTCTATTGTAAAATCATACAGTTCCTTCCTTGACTTGACAAAAGTTACACACTACAAGTTATTGTATCCAATAAAGCAACAAATTACAAATTACAAACTTTTGTTTTTTTACAGTTTGTCTCTTCATTTTTTAAATATTTGAGTATTACTCAATAAGTATCCATGATTTTTATCAACAACAAAATTAAGTTATGCAAAAATTAACAGTTTAACCGAAATCAAATCAAATTATTCGATTACGAGATTCCTACTCGAAACTAGGTGTTGATTGTTGAGGCAAATCTACACCGCGGGTTCCGGTGAAATTGTAAATAAATTATTTCAATAATTTATTATTAATTTTTAAATAAAACATACGCAATACGTTTTTCGACAATTTATCTTTTTAGATAGTTTGAAAATATTTAATTTAAAAATTCAACGTGGAATAATTTTATTTTCAAGAAATACATGTCATGATGTGCTGTTTGCATTAACTTAATTTCTTGCGATGAATTTTATGCTGCACTTATAATAGGGTAATTCTCCGCCAACTCACACAGCAGTTGCCCCGACCCCTCTTCGATTTGCGTGAAACTTTGTCCTATAGGGTAACTTTTGTCCCTGATCATGAATCCGAGGTCCGTTTTTTGATATCTCGTGACGGAGGGGCGGTACAACCCCTTCCATTTTTGAACATGCGAAAAAAGAGGTGTTTTTCAATAATTTGCAGCCTGAAACGGTGATGAGATAGAAATTTGGTGTCAAAGGGACTTTTTTTGTAAAATTAGACGCCCGATTTGATGGCGTACTCAGAATTCCGAAAAAACGTATTTTTCATCGAAAAACACTAAAAAGTTTTAAAATTCTCCCATTTTCCGTTACTCGACTGTAAAAATTTTGGAACATGTTATTTTATGGGAAATTTAATGTACTTTTGAATCTACATTTACCCAGAAGGGTCATTTTTTCATTTAGAACAAAATTTTTCATTTTAAAATTTCGTGTTTTTTCTAACTTTGCAGGGTTATTTTTTAGAGTGTAACAATGTTCTACAAAGTTGTAGAGCAGACAATTACAAAAAAATGATATATAGACATAAGGGGTTTGCTTATAAACATCACGAGTTATCGCGATTTTACGAAAAAAAGTTTTGAAAAAGTTGGTCGTCATCGATCATGGCCGTTCATGGTCACCCGCGACAGACACGGACGACGAAACGAAGAAAACGCAAAAGTAACTTTTTCAAAACTTTTTTAGTAAAATCGCGATAACTCGTGATGTTTATAAGCAAACCCTTATGTCTATATATCAAAATTTTTGTAATTGTCTGCTCTACAACTTTGTAGAACATTGTTACACTCTAAAAATAACCCTGCAAAGCTAGAAAAACACGAAATTTTAAAATGAAAAATTTTGTTCTAATGAAAAATGACCCTTCTGGGTCAATGTAGATTCGAAAAGTACATTAAATTTCCCATAAAATAACATGTTCCAAAATTTTTTACAGTCGAGTAACGGAAAATGGGAGAATTTTCAAAACTTTTTTATTGTTTTTTTCGATGAAAAATACGTTTTTTCGGAATTCTGAGTACGCCATCAAATCGGGCGTCTAATTTTACATATAAGTCCCTTTGACACCAAATTTCTATCTCATCACCGTTTCAGGCTGCAAATTACGCTACTCGACAAAACAAAACTTGTGTCAAGGGATTCACGATATCTCATCGGTTCCTTAGAGAAAAGGCATCCCCGAATCCGATGCAATCGACAGAATTTGATTTTATGTCCACGCGGACTGACGAGAAGTTGGTAAATTTTTTAACATAAAAAATCGAACAATTTAAAAAACACTTGCGTCTCCTCCCAACTATATGAGCCATCTACAAAAATATGGAGGCGCCTGGTGCATAGCCATTTCCTTTAAGCACAACGGAAACAACCAATACAAATGTATAAAAAAGTTTTCAAGTTCGGGGGGTCCACAGCTAGCATTTTTTGTAGGATTATAAAAATAAATATTAAAAGTTTAAAATTAAAATATTTGAAAAACATTTTTTTAAAATATATTTGTTTACTAAAATTTTATGTTTCTCAAAGGTCTATGAGTACTTCGGGATGTCCATGGTAATCCAAGGACTCCCTAGAGTTAAGATCTATGAGTCTACCGCCGTAACAAGCAAGAGGTCGTCGGATTTTGACCCCGGATCATGTGCGTATAGCATCAGTGGATATGGTAGACTACTATATGAATGTAATGGGATGTCCATGGTCATCCAAGGACTCCCTGGAGTTAAGATCTACGAGTCTACCGCCGTAACAAGCAAGAGGTCGTCGGATTTTGACCCGGGATTATGTGAGTATATCACCATGGACATCTCATTACATTCATATAGTAGTCTACCATATGCACTGATGCTATACGCACATGATCCGGGGTCAAAATCCGACGACCTCTTTTTTCATTTTTTTCATTTTCATTTTCTTTATTAGGAGGTGGACAAAAGCCCCCTTGAGATTTGTCTAGCATATTCCAAGACACTCTCTCAAAGAGGCACAAAACCACCTCGTCTTTTCGCATCAACAAGTACACAAAACTCAAATGATACAAGACGGGTTACTTTAAAACTAACTCAATAAATTAACAAAAATATCACAGTGTTCTAATATCTACGTGTGTATTGTCAGGAAGGGACTTGAGGAAATTAAGGAAACGGATTTTGATTTTGTCGCGGGACAGGTCAAAGTCGAAATGGTCAGAGCACAAGTTAAAAATACGACACATACTAGAAACTGGTTCGTTATGTCCGTAATTAGTCAGAGCTCGGCGAACCGTCAAAAAAGAGTGGTTGCGAAGTACACGCCGGCGGGTGTTAATATTGATCAGTTGCAAAACAGCGGGACAATCAATGGACGACTGCAGGAGGTCAGCTACAAACACTGCCTTTGCAACATCACGTCTTACCGAGAGAGGATCAAGGTTTAGCATTTTGCAACGCTCAGCATAGCTCGGAGGATTTAAAGGATCAGGCCAGGTGATGTGACGTTGGGCATATTTGACGAACTTTCGCTGCACCGACTCCACGCGTTGAATGGCGTTCTGGTAGAAGGAGCCCAAACCGTGGAACAGTACTCGAGCGTAGAACGAACCAGCGAGCAATAAAGAGCTTTGAGACAGCCTAAATCTCGAAAATGCTTAGCTATCCTAAAGACGAATCCTAATGTTTTGAAGCTTTGGAAACCATATACGTAATATGGTCAGTAAACGTCATTTTGCTATCCAGCATCACGCCTAAATCTTTCACACAGGACGTCCGAGGTATGGTGGTGTTTGAAAGAGTATAGTCAAAGGAAATTTTGTTGCGTTTGCGGGTGAAAGTGATTGCTGAACACTTAGTTGCATTTAGAACCATTCTGTTATCGGAGCACCAGTTGGCAAACCGGTTGAGCTGCTCTTGAAGAAACTGACAGTCTCCGGTCTCCTCGATAACAGTGAAAAGCTTTATGTCGTCCGCGTAAGACAGCTTGTGACATTTAAGCAGAGGGTGCACGTCGTTCATATAGAGGAGAAAATCAGGGGACCCAGGTGGCTGCCTTGGGGGACGCCTGAAAAAACAGCAAATATGGCAGAAATTACGTCACCTACTTTCACGCTCATTTCTCGTCCGGTGAGGTAGGAGCGAAGCCATTCGAGCAGAGAACCGCTGAAGCCCAGTCGCTCGAGTTTAGCAACAGCAATACGGTGGTTTAGCTTGTCGAATGCTGCCGACAGATCCGTGTAGATGGCGTCAATTTGTTTCCGTTTCTGCATGGTTCGTAGGATGAAGGACGAATAGGTGACCAGATTGGAACTGGTAGAACGTTTCGCCATAAAGCCATGCTGTTCCTGGGCGATATAATCACAACAGTTGAACTTGATGAAGTCTAGCACAATGACTTCGAAGAGCTTGCTTACAGCGCAGAGTGCAGCGATTCCGCGGTAGTTCCGGACGTCTCGTTTAGGCCCCTTTTTGTGAACAGGGAACACAAACGACTTCTTCCAGAAACATGGGAAAACTCCGGTGGAAAGCGAGGTGTTGAAGAGTTGAGCCAGCGGTTCCGCGAGTGCATCGCAACACTTTTTGAGTACAACCGCGGGAATGCCATCCGGTCCACAGCTGTTGGAACTCTTCAGGCGGGCGCAGGCACGGCGAACGGACTCGGAGCTTATCACCGGATGAGGTCCGATGGGAGGTCGCAGTGGAACGTTACTAGCAGCCCTAGCAACTTGCGAGTCTGCTACAGTTTCGTTATTGAAGACACTGCAGAACTGGCGCCGGAAAAGGTCACAAATACTCTCGGTGGTTGTAGCCTCATCACCGTCGAGTACCATCGAGGTTGGGAGACCAGTTTCTTTCCGCTGCTCGTTGACGTGGTTCCAAAACTTTTTGGGTTCACGTTTCAAGCGGCTCTGGGTGCGGTTCAGGTGGCGGCGAAAAAGTTGGTTGTTTAACAAACTGTACTTCCGGTTCTTAGATCTGTAGTGGTTTTTCCAACGATCTGTCGGATGCTTGGCATATTTTTTGAGTGCGGCACGTTTCACGGTCTTAAGCTTCTTCAGGCGGTGAGTAGACCATGGTGGATGTTGAGGAGGTTGCCGCTGTTTCTTCGGGATGAAGACGTTGATAGCTTGCGTCAAAATTTCCGTCCAAGTAACAGCAGCTTCGTTGGCGTCGAGATTGGCCATCAGTCGAGTCCAGTTAACGGTTGCCAAGAATTCGTTCATACCTTCGTAGTTACCATTGCGGTAGTCTATGAAGGTACTACCGTTCGTGTCACTAAAGGTGAACACTGTACATGAGATAGAAACCAGGAAGGGCAAGTGGTGACGAACGTCTTTCACGAGAGGTGAAGGTGCTGGAAGGAGGGCACAATTGACAGGTACATTCGAGCTGGCATAGCAAAGGTCGAGCACGTTTTTGGAGCTGTTGCACAAGTCGTTTAACTGGCTCAGGTTCGCAGTCGAATATTCGTCCAGGAGATCGTGTTTAAGCTTGTTCGAGGGGGTGAGAGCAAGATTTGGTAGCAATTTGTTCGTCGGGGTGCGTGTCCATCGGATACCCGGAAAGTTGAAATCGCCGACGATCATTATGCTGTCATTGACTTTCGTCTTGGATAAAATCCACGTCAAAGATCGTCTGTGCTGCTCAAAGAGAGTCGCATCGTTGTCAAATTTTGGTGGAATATAAACAACACACACAAACAATGTGGATGAGGCGAGAGGACTGAAACCCACACCTGTTCTGGACATGTGCAATTCGGTGGGATCAGTTGGCGTGGCTTGAGACTGGAGCGGACGGCAAGAAGGACACCTCCGCCTGAATCTTTGCAGCTGTTTGCGGCAGAACGATCGCAGCGGAAAACCTCGTATTCGGTACCGAAGATTTGACTCGAGAGGGTAGTTGGTGACAGCCAGGTTTCGGTAAATGCATAAAAGTCGTAAGAAGCGGAAGAGATAGCGAGATAGTAGTTTGCGATGGTAGTGTTCATACCCCTACATTTTGATAGTAGAGCAGAAGATTTGTCGCTTCTTCACGATGCAGCGCAGCTTGGTTAGTCGTACGGTCGGTTGGTGGTGGAGCGGGTGAAATGGCAGACCTTAAACCATTGTTGACCATTGCTGCCTGTGGTGGACAGCTTCTGGCATCTGACCGTACAGCGGAACATACTGGTTCATATGGGACACCGCCAACTGACTGGGATGATAAAATGGTAGCGGTAGATTGTATGGGTACAGACGTGCTGTGTGCTGAGGCTGATTGGGAATCATTTTCGGAGCGGGCCGGCGACGAGGAGTCGTTGTTCGTAAACTGCGTGGGGAAGCGAGGTTGTTCAGTGGTTGCGGGTTGTGTGAGGAAGGACCAATGAGCTCGGGAGCTTGTCGCTTCACTAAAAAAGGCTTGATTGTAACACCTTCTGGCCAAAAGTCTGTAGCGACAATCAAACTCTCAATTGATTCCGGAACGCTTAGTTTGAACGAGAGAAACGTGAGGGGCCTGGCAGAGTTACGATTTTTGCGAACTAACTTTTGACAAATGATGCGGGCGGAATCGCAGTTCGTTTTGTTTTGTATGTAGCGTATCAGATTATCACAAGTCTCGCTTGGAAGGAACCGGGAGACGTAAAACCACTTTAGCTCAGCCGAATCGTCAGAGGTGGACTGTTCTGGAGGGGCTACCAAAAGTGAAGGATGTTGTAGGTTGCTGATGGTGTTAGTGGTTTCACAATAATTTGTAGCTTGTGTAGTGTGAGGTGTACAGTTTTGTTCGAGAATCTGGCAATTGGGTTCCGAGATGTTTGAATCTAACAGCTGTTGACACTGCGTAAGACTGGGTCCATAACAATTAATCCTATTCCCTTCGCTAACAATAAAACTAGTTTTGCATGGAATGAAGTTAACTTCAGGAGCTTTTGATTGCTGGTAGCTTTCCACAGAAAATCGTGCGTCGGGAACAATGCGGTTGGTAGCGGTAGATGACGAAGAAGATGTTGGTGCGGCGTGGGTTAAAGCCTGAGGCGCAGTCTGCAGCGGCTGCGTAATCAGAGGCGGAGGCGGGGCCTGTATTTGCGGCGGCGGCAAAACCAGAGGCTGGAGCAAGGGCATGGTTTGCGGTGGCGGCTGCGCTGAGACCAGAGGCTGCGAGGGAAGCATGGACTGCGGTGGCACAACCAGAGGCTGGGACGAGGGCATGGTTTGTGGTTGAGGCGGGGCCTGAGGCGTGATTAGCAGCTGCTGCGAGACCTGCGAATGCGGCAAAACCGCCTGTTGTACCATAGGATCAGTTGGAGGCAGTAATGCGGTGGTCGAGTGAGCAGCAGGGGCCGCGTGAGCCGCGGCTGGATAAACGGCGTCTGGTTGAGCGGACGCTGATTGAGCGGTGGCGGCGGGGGTGGCGACTGCATTCCGAGGGGCAATCGGTGGTGTAGTCCCGTCAAGCTGGGCGGCTTGAACGATGGAGCTATTGGTGGTACGAGCGGCAGCTGCGCGTTCAACAGCCAAGGCAGCCGCTCCCAGAGCAGCTTCCGAAGCAGCTCGGAGCAATAGATCGGCGCAGAGCTGCTCAGCATCAGGTCTTTCCTCAGCGTCTGAAACGGTAGGGACTGAATTATTTGAATCGAGCGTTTGGTCAACCGGAACGTCAACTCTCATTATTTTGTCTGGCTGAGGTAAAGATGGTCTGGAGAGACTGCTTGATCGTGGTCGTTTGTCACCATTCATGATGGATTCAAAGATTTCGGTGAAGTTCAGAGGATCGTGGTTTCCAGGGAACTCAGCATCCAGGGCAGATGGACGACCAGCACTGCAGACGGGCCTTGAACACATGGTCCTGATGAGCCGGCTCAAAATCTGTACTGTGTCCATGAGGGCGCCGACTAGCTTGAGCGTTGAAGTTGAACGTTGCAAGATGAGATCGATGGTGTTGCTGTTGGAAGTCGCCTTTCGTTTTTCTGGATCGCGGCAATTAGGACACAACCAGCAGAGGCCGGCGGAATCCCGCAATGGTTTGACGACGGTGTTGTCCAAGTTTGCGCACTTGAGGTGCACGCTGGTTGAACAAATTTCACAGCGAACTCGGGGGGAGCGATTTGCTGCTTTGCCCAGGCAAACTTCGGCGTCACAGTTGCTGGATTTCGGCATTCTCGATATGTTGCCAATAAAGTGTTATTGGTCGGCAGCAAAGATCAAATCCGGAGGGTGGTCACTTGGAGGGTAACTTTATCAACCAGATGGCGAGCGCGCGGTAGGTAACAATAACTTGTGAAAAAGACTATAGCTGCGGGTACGGGTGCGCGAGGAGGAGTAAGGAAAGTGTCGCAAGAAGACGCTTGCACAATGTCGGTGTTACTTTTTAGCGGCCGTGAAAACACTAATCCACCAAAAGTTTTCTTTAACCACCACAATGTCCACTTAGTTCCTCCACTTAACTGCACTATTAAAAGTCCCGCGGGGAAAAACGGTGCGAAAAACACGTAGAAAAAACGATTTAAAATGCGCGCTAGTAACGATGTTTGTTTACTCAAGCACGGTACACGGCGAAAAAAAGCCTCTTGCTTGTTACGGCGGTAGACTCGTAGATCTTAACTCCAGGGAGTCCTTGGATTACCATGGACATCCCGAAGTACCCATAGACCTTTGAGAAATATAAAATTTTAGTAAACAAATGTATTTAAAAAAATGTTTTTCAAATATTTTAATTTTGAACTTTTAATATTTATTTTTATAATCGTACAAAAAATGCTAGCTGTGGACCCCCCGAACTTGAAATTTTTTTATACATTTGTATTGGTTGTTTCCGTTGTGCTTAAAGGAAATGGCTATGCACCAGGCGCCTCCATATTTTTGTAGATGGCTCATATAGTTGGGAGGAGACGCAAGTGTTTTTTAAATTGTTCGATTTTTTTATGTTAAAAAATTTACCAACTTCTCGTCAGTCCGCGTGGACATAAAATCAAATTCTGTCGATTGCATCGGATTCGGGGATGCCTTTTCTCTGAGGAACCGATGAGATATCGTGAATCCCTTGACACAAGTTTTGTTTTGTCGAGTAGTGTTATTGAAAAACACCTCTTTTTTCGCATGTTCAAAAATGGAAGGAGTCGTACCGCCTCTCCGTCACGAGATATCAAAAAACGGACCTCGGATTCGTGATCAGGGACAAAAGTTACCCCTTAGGACAAAGTTTCACGCAAATCGAAGAGGGGTCGGGGCAACTTTTCCCGATTTCGTGTGAGTTGGTAGAGAATTACCCAATAGTGATTGTTACCTTCCGTACAAAATCAATTGCATAAGCTTTAAGATTGTATTAGATTGCGCCTGAATGCAGCAACAAGCTTGTAAAAAAAGCTGCGTAAGAGTAGTTTCCCAATATTTGTATATTTCATGAAGTTTAATACACTAAATCTCCCATGTGCGCTCTTTTTGGGGGGGGGGCACACACCGGGGAAGAGCGCAATTCGGGGGAGCGTTATTTCGGGGTTTTGGCGTAAAATGAGGTTTTCTTTTTTAATGTACTTTATTTACATTTAAATGAAATAACACGGGTAAGGTACCATCCTCAAATCTGGGTATCCAAGAACTCCCGGAAGTCATGCCCTAGATATCTACTTGATCAACGGGGGTCTATATGGGTGTATTAACCATCGGTGTAGCTTCAGGTAGCTTCAGTGAACCACCATGGATATTCTGGGGTACGTTGGATTGTTATGGGTCCTCCAGGAACTCTCGGAAGTTATGATCTGATGATCTACCTGATCAACGGGGATCTATATGGGAGTATTACCATCGGTATAGCTTAAGGTAACTTCAGTGGACAACGATGGATACTCTGCAGTTTGTTGGAATGTTTAGGGTTTTCCAGAAATTCAGGAAGTCATGGCCTGGGTGTCTACTAAAACTAGGCTATGATTTATGGGAGTTCCTGGATGACCTAGAGCAATTCAACATGGCGCAGGGTATCCATCGTGGTTCACTGAAGTTACCTGAAGCTATACCGATGATTAATTCATCCATATAAACCTCAGTTGATCTGCTAGATATCCAGGTCATGACTTCCAGGAGTTCCTGGACAATCCAACGTACCTCAGAGTATTTTTCGTGGTTCAGTGAAGCTACCTGAAGCTAAACCGATGGTTAATACACCCATATAGACTCCCGTTGATCAGGTAGATCATCAGGTCATCTGATGATCTGTTCTTGGATGACTCATAACAATCCAGCGTACCCCAGAGTATCCATCGTGGTTCCCTGAAGCTACCGAAAGTTATACCGATGGTTAATACACCCATATAGACCCCCGTTGATCAGGTATATCATCAGGTCATAACTCCCGGGAGTTTCTGGAGGACCCATAACAATCCAACGTACCCCAGAATATCCATGGTGGTTCACTGAAGCTACCTGAAGCTATACCGATGGTTAATATACCCATATAGACCCCCGTTGATCAGGTGGATCATCAGGTCATAACTCCCTGGAGTTCCTGGAGGGCCCATTACAATCCAACGTACGCCCAGAGTATTCTTCGTGGTTCACTGAAGCTACCGGAAGCTATACCGATGATTAATACACCCATATAGACCCCGATGATCAAGTAGATATCTAGGGCGTGACTTCCGGGAGTTCTTGGATACCCAGATTTGTGGAAGGCCCCTTATCTGTGTTTTGTGGATGACCCCATATACAAATGTTTCATTTAAGAGCGAGTCCACGAGCAAAGCATACCCATCTCGCATCGACCTCACCAATCTGCCTAAAATTTTCAGGGGTTGTTTGTACATATAAAACTAGCATCTGGCCAAAATATGAGCACTCTAGGTCAACGGGAAGTGGGGCAAATCGGGACACAAAGTTTGGTGGTTCAAAAACGTCAAAAATCTTAAAAAGGCAATTACTTAGGCAAAATTCAATTTATTTTCAAAATTCAAAATGCATCTGAAAGGGCTTGGAAAATGCAACAAAATGCAGGACAAAGCATCCCAATTGGTTGAATCTGAAGGGAGTTATTGGCATTTTAGTGCAAAAATAGCATAATTTTCAAACTCAAATAAAAAAATGTTCCATCCAGATATCAACTCGCTTCGACCTGCAGCTTGTAGGGGACATCTGGGACTACCATCTGAGACTGAGAACGCTTTGGGTAAGGCAGTTTAACGTATTAAGTTAACACTTTTTCTTTAAGTGGTTTTTTGGTTGTAAATTTTTGCTCGGGGGACCCCTTAGATCAAATTTCCCGGTGATAATTTCATGATATTCGTGTTCCTGAGACAATTTCACGATAGAAACATGCACAAAAATGTTTATTTTCATCCATTTTAACCCTTTAAAAAATAAAAGTTAAAAAAAATCTTCGATTCACATTTATTGAAAATCAAGTTCGTTGCCAAGGATACTAGATGACACCAGAAAAAAAGGCAGATTCACTGTCCACATGGTTTTAGAAGGCCCAATGAGAATTTTTGAAATTTTTTAAATAAACTGAATATAATATATCGTTATAAATCGTCACTGTCGCGCTAACTTGTCACACGTGCATTTTGGGTCAAATCGAGGTAAGAACGCCATTTTATGTAGCTGACAATGCCTCACCTTTTGACCTTCACAGATCCCCTTAGTTTGATTTCAGTCCGAACCAAAAACCTCCGTGAATTGTTGTCACTTTTCATTCAAAAGAAGTTTTGATTTTGTCGTGCTTTCTTGACACAGCCGGAAAATTATTGTAAGTATGACAATTGGCCAAAGGGATTTCAGGTCAAAACGCGTTTGACATAAGTACAAGTTAGACTACCGTAAACATTTGTAATTATAACTCGGGACTCCGAGAACCAAATTCACCCAAACATCAGGGCAAAATGTGTTGGTTATTGTTTACATTGCGTGCTTTCATTTTTGTTTATTCAAGGTCAAACATTAAAACGCGTTTTTATCGGAACGTTGAAATGGCGGGTGCGACAAGATAGCACGATGACGTCAGATTGAACTTTTAAAAAATCTATGTGTTTTAAAATGAGCTCAAGCGTATTCTCAAAACTGAAGCCAATGAACTTTAAATCGTGTTCAGTTATTGACACTCTTATTTTTCCTAATTTATATTGATAAGTTAATTTTATTTAAATAATTTTTACCTTACAAATTATGTACGAGTAAAATAAAATGTTGTTCAATAAGCCACATTATAAATAACACAATTATCAGATAATGCTTATTATTTCGCTTTTCTTTCATAATTAAATACTGAAAATCAATCTTGACATTACCAGGTGAAAATTAATTCTCTTCCCGGAAAATCCGCAAATGCCAAAAGTTCAGGCTTTCCCGAGTGTTTTTCCCAGTTTATTTCATGTTGTGTATTTACCGTGTGCGTGAACTTGACACACACACACACACACCGCGTAAAACTGGCTTCGGGCCGTCCTTTTGTGATACGGACTGCCTGGTTTATATTTTGACGGTAAATGGAATAACACCTGCAGCAGCACTGCGAAAAACCAATCCGATTTCGGACTCGTGACCCCATTTTCCCTTGTCAAGTCAGCTTGATACAAATGATGTATGCTTGGGGTGCATCCTGAAAAAGTGAAAATTGCAGTTGTTTTTCAAATTTGAATTGTTTATTTTATTCTGGATTTTGAAGGATTGAACAAAAATGCCAAATAAAGAAATGATTTTTTTTGTTTGATTTGACACTTCCGTTTCTTCGGGACGTTCGGTGACCATCCGTGTCGCGATTAAAACATCATTCACGCAAAATCCTTTGAATCCTCGTATATTTCAACCCAAAATTTTCCCACCATTTTCACTCCCCCTCATTCAGTCGAGCATTTCCCCTCCCCCCCCTGATTTCTCGATGTTCTCTCACGTGTGTTCTCTCTCTCTCTCTGTCTCTCTCTTAGATTGCTTAATTTGGCCCGTCTCGGCTATCATGTTCAATTTGAGGAGGGTGTCATTGATAATGAAAAGCCCCCCACCGCGAACGCCCCCCAAAAGCAACGTCCCATCTACTTCCACAATCCGGATCGAAAAGCGTGAGTGTTGTTGCATTTTTGAGTTGATTTTTGTTTTGTGTGGAAACGAAAACAATATTTTAATCTGCTTTGTAGGCCCAAAATAAGATCATTTATTGCCCTCTTTTTCAATTCTACAATTTTTCTTGAATTATTCTTATTTATGTCCCAAAAGCTCTAGTTTTGCGTTAGTTACAACTTTCAAACTTTTCCCACTGACCATCACAAGTTTCTTTTGTTTTGTTCTTCATAATTCCCGAAAGATCCATCAAGTCCCTCGCACCCCCTTTTTCCGGCTTTGGTCATAAAAAGCACTTTGTCAGAGATTTTCTCGTTTATCCCCACCAACCAAAACCCCAACCAGTTTTGGGCAGCACCAAAATCCCTTATCCGTCCGAGTGACAACTGTGGCTTTGCAGCTTCTACGTTGGTTCTCTGGGCTGACTTCTTCGAACACTGCTGTTTGAGCTAGATTGATTACTCGATATTGTGGTGGCCTAATGGGCGGATCCTTCCGGACCCGGCAGGATGGGGAATTGTTTGTAGAGAATCCTTTTTGTGGTTTTTTGTTTTTAGGTAATCGACCTGCCTGAATAGAGCGTTTTCAATATTGTTTTTTTTTTCTATTTCAACCATTTTTAAATCATTGCTAACCTTTCAAAAGGGGAAAACAGGGTGTGACCCTTTTGAAATGTTAGTATTGACTTGAAATTTCAAGAATGTTTCATATTTTAACATTGAAAATCGAACCTTTAGTTGCTGAGATATCGACATTAAAAAATGGTAGGTTGCTTAGAAAATCTAAATTTTCCTGTTTTTAAACCTTTGCATGGCAATATCTCAGCAACTAAGGGTCGTATCAACAAATTAAAAAAAAAAAATAGCAAAATAGCTAAAGCAAAATTTTCTCAGCTTTTCAAAACTGTTTTGTCAAAAGTGGGCAAACATGGACACTAATTTAATAAAATAAAAAACTGCAACTTTTGTCAAAAAAGTTACCTGAAAATGGCTATAACTTAAACTTTATCAAAACTTCGCTAATAAACTTTTTGATTGTAAATGCGATTTCACTTAGAAAAATAAAGTTGAAAATTTTTTGCGACCAATATTTCGATTTTTGATTAAAAAATCATAATTCGGTCAAAGATTTTTGCCCGTTCTGGAAATTTCTGAAAAGCTGGTATTTGATGTTCCCTTAAACATATCAGAAAATAAAAAAAGTGTTTTTTTTGCAAATCATGTTTAAGTGACAAAAAGTGAAATTGAAAATGATTGTGTCATGTTCCCCAGAAATCCATTCTTCAGAATGTATCGTTCCCCAGAAATACTTACCGTAGTGATTATTATTATTTCCAAAATTTTCAAAATTTCCAAAATTTTCAAAATTTCCAAAATTTTCAAAATTTCCAATATTTTCAAAATTTCCAGAATTTTAAAAATTTTCAAGGTTTCCTTAGCTACAAAATTCACAAAATTTACAAAATTTACAAAATTTACAAAATTTACAAAATTTACAAAATTTACAAAATTTACAAAATTTACAAAATTTACAAATTTTACAAAATTTACAAAATTTACAAAATTTACAAAATTTACAAAATTTACAAAATTTACAAAATTTACAAAATTTACAAAATTTACAAAATTTACAAAATTTACAAATTTACAAAATTTACAAAATTTACAAAATTTACAAAATTTACAAAATTTACAAAATTTACAAAATTTACAAAATTTACAAAATTTACAAAATTTACAAAATTTACAAAATTTACAAAATTTACAAAATTTACAAAATTTACAAAATTTACAAAATTTACAAAATTTACAAAATTTACAAAATTTACAAAATTTACAAAATTTACAAAATTTACAAAATTTACAAAATTTACAAAATTTACAAAATTTACAAAATTTACAAAATTTACAAAATTTACAAAATTTACAAAATTTACAAAATTTACAAAATTTACAAAATTTACAAAATTTACAAAATTTACAAAATTTACAAAATTTACAAAATTTACAAAATTTACAAAATTTACAAAATTTACAAAATTTTACAAAATTTACAAAATTTTACAAAATTTACAATATTTACAAAATTTACAAAATTTACAAAATTTACAAAATTTACAAAATTTACAAAATTTACAAAATTTACAAAATTTACAAAATTTACAAAATTTACAAAATTTACAAAATTTACAAAATTTACAAAATTTACAAAATTTACAAAATTTACAAAATTTACAAAATTTACAAAACTTACAAAATTTACAAAATTTACAAAATTTACAAAATTTACAAAATTTACAAAATTTACAAAATTTACAAAATTTACAAAATTTATAAAATTTACAAAATTTACAAAATTTAACTTTTTTTTAATTTCCATGATTTCCAACCTTTCTAAAGTTTCTAAAATTTTCAATAATAAGTCAAAAATAACCAAAGCTTCATTTATTACATAAAAAATTCTCAAAAAAATTAAAAATTAAAAATATGTTATTCAAAAATCAAAATTAAAAAGAAAAGAAATCATTTAAATTTTGAAGTAAAAAAAAGAATTATGAAATTATTTTTTTAGTTATTTTAATTTTGAAAATTTTAAATTCTGAATTTTAAAAATATTTTAATTTTTTGACATTCTAAATGTGTTTTAAGCTTTGGTGAAGCTTTGTTTTTTTTGACTTAAAACGAAACTATTGGCACTACGCCCCCCGGGGCATGGCCTTCCGCTAACGTGGGATTTCTGCTCCAGCGCCTCTGACGAGACAGGAGAAACCGGGACCGACGTTTTACTTCACCATCCGATAGAAGCTCAGTGGATAAGGCGGGAATCGAACCCGCGTCTCATAGCATCATCGGGATCGGCAGCCGAAGCCGCTACCCCTGCGCCACGAGACCCGCTTTTTTTGACTTACCATTGACAAATTACGATCGTAATATTTAGATCGAACAATCTCGATCGTGATGCGAGAAATTAAGATTGTAATGTTTTGCCCGTGAGTAATAATCACCAGTAGTTAGCAGTTATTACAAGGTTATTACAAACTTTGAAGCGAAAATTCAACTTTTGTTTGCAGTTACAACATTTTTTGCACTTCCAAAAAACACACACTGAGTGAAATTTTATGTCAAATTTTCATGTATTTTGTCAATAAATCGTTTAAATCAAAAAAATGTTGAAAAGTATAACTTTTCAAAACAAGTGCTGAAAAGTTCAACTTTTTTTTCAAAATAAATGCTGAAAAGTTCTACTTTTCAGCAATCAAATGGGTGCTGAAAAGTTGAGCTTTTCAGCACTTGTTTTGAAAAGTAACACTTTTCAACATTTTTTTGATTTAAACGATTTATTGACAAAATACATGAAAATTTGACTTAAATTTTTTTTTCTATTCGATTTTGTTATTTTTGGTACAGAAAAGTAGGCTATTTCGTCGTTCAAGAATGACAGGAAAAGTAAGTAGTTTCACGACGGAATTGCAAAATAGTAGTTTATGCAACAAGTTGCAAAAAGAGGATTTTTTCAGCACGAGTCGTACATTCATCCAACGAGGTTCACCGAGTTGGATAAATACGAAGAGTGCTGAAAAAATCAAGTTTTGCAACGAGTTCCATTCAACATTTTTTGCAATTCCAAAAAACACACACTGAGTGATGTTTTATGTCAAATTTTCATGTATTTTGTCAATAAATCGCTTAAATCAAAAAAATGTTGAAAAGTGTTACTTTTCAAAACAAGTGCTGAAAAGCTCAACTTTTCAGCACCCATTTGAGTGCTGAAAAGTAGAACTTTTCAGCATTTATTTTGAAAAGTGTTGCTATTCGATTCTGTTATTTTTGGTACAGAAAAGTAGGCTATTTCGTCGTTCAAGAATGACAGGAAAAGTAAGTAGTTTCACGACGGAATTGCAAAAAGGCAATATTTATCACCTTAAAACAAATTTAGAAAGTCTTCTTTAAAGCGATTCTAGTCATATTTTTTGTTGAAAATTTTAATCATCATGCAAAATGAGCATTATTCCAAAGGTTCAATATGTCAAATGGAATTATACCAAATGACACCCATAATCCAATTTTAATTTTAACAAGCATTTTTCTTCTTTGCAAACTAAAAATTGCATTCACGGAACAACTTAAAAATAAAAAGAAATTGCAATTAATTCGGCATTTGTACAACTTGTTTAATTTAACATGACTGAAAATGAAGGGAAAATTTCTTAGAATAATAGAACGAGTCATAGGCTTAATTGCATTTTCTGTTATTTCTTCAAGAATTGTTGTCAAAAAAGAAAGGAAAATTTCTTGGCATGGCTAAAATTACTTTTTCCAATTTTTATATTTTTTGAGAAATTCAAAAAAAAAAATCAAATCTATGAAATTACTTTGGATCAATTCCTAATATTTTTCGAGAAAGAAACTTCTGTGGGGAATGGTTTTCTGGCGACCGTGACACAATCTTAAAAATCACCAAAATGTTTTTTACCTTGCATCATTTTTTTCACCTACAACTTTGTTGATCAAAAAATACAGACTTTTGAACTTTCTTATATCATTTTTGTATGGACAGCTGCCAAATGTGTATGGAAAACTATATGGACAAACTAATGATGCAAAATGACTTCTTTTGGCATACCGAAGGCACCAAAAAAGTTTCAGCCGGATTAAAAATCAAAAAAAAAAATTGGATGGATCGAAATCTCAGACAATTGCTCTTCTTATTAATTTCAATTTAAATCAGTGTTTGTTTAAGAAATTAGCACTTCTACTGTCGGATGTTATACTTGCATTTCAGAGATTTGAAGAACCTTTTAAGTGAAATCAATTGATAAGCCTTTACAGGGAGGGTAAATTCATGATAAATCTACATACTAGCAGCAAAATTTACAAAAATGTTCAAAAAGTTAAAATAGCAAGAACTAGAGCCGGGATATAAATGCTATGGAATTATCTTAAGCAACCATGCGCACCCACGTTTATTTATGGGGGGTAGTAACAATGAGGGGGTGCGCTTGGTTGCTTATGGTGATTCCATAGCATTTATACCTGAAATTTACAATTTTAATTTCGATTGGAGTGTGTTCAGGGATCCCAAATCTATCATACC
The DNA here is from genome assembly GCF_015732765.1 of Culex quinquefasciatus. NCBI lineage: Eukaryota > Metazoa > Arthropoda > Insecta > Diptera > Culicidae > Culex > Culex quinquefasciatus. Next base: position 82,895,392 of record NC_051861.1, on the reverse strand, counting down.
TTAACGAATTAAAGCGTTTACTAACATCAACTTCGAAAATTCTGAGTTGTGTATTCAAACATTTAAGGTCTCTGAAGTCGGTAATGAAATAATATGTTGTCATGAGGATTGCAAAAAAATCATTAGCTATAAATTCCTAGGTATTTGCATCAATTGCATAATTCAATTGCTAATGTTCCGAAAAATGGCTCCTATTCCTATGAATATCCTTCCTAGAATCAGGCTTTTGTTACAATTTGTCTACCGGCCAATATTGATATCCTAATTGATTTACCCCCATAACAATAACATTCACTAAACCAATCTTTTTTTTTTGCTTCTATCCTTCCAGGAATGAGTAAGTATTCGACGACACGAGTCCAGTTCATCCGAAACAAAAAAAAGTCTCCCCGACATGGGAGAGATACTTGGATCATGATTGCTCACCGCCAGCAGCAGAACATCGACCAGCATCAACATCGGAACCGCAACTAGAAGCCGATGAAGTGGCTCGAACTACAGGTTCAGCTTTTCAGGTACGTTGATTTCGCCAAAAACTGACTCTCACTGACATTTGGGGGTTTGGATTTACAGCCTATCCCGCAGGTGAGTGAGAGTGCGTGGTACTGATTGCCGTTACAAGTGGGCCCATGTTTTTACTCATCCTTTTTTTTTCTGTTTACTTTATTTTTACTTCAGGAACTGCAGATCAGCGATGGGTGTGCTGCACTTGAAGGTCTGTTGGTCACGGTTGTTTTTTTTTGAAATTGCCATGCCACTGTAAAACCTGGGAGCAATTCACTAAATGGAACAGAGTAGTAGTAAAATTTATGTTATTTTCCGAATTGTTATAATTTTCCCAAAAAAACGCTATTAAATCATGAAAATATGTTTTTTCGATTTCCAATTGCAATTCTTACCAACAAGAATCTCTCCAAAATTTTTCGACCTCTCTTATTTGTCCTAAGGAATAATTTTAGTCCCTTATCACGAATTTGAAATCCATTTTTCGGCTGGTACGACTATATTTATCTTTTACATTCGAAAAAGAAAAACATTTTTTAAATGTGCAACCTGGAATGATGAATTCAAAATTTGGTCTCAAGGAGACTTTCATGGACATTGTTTTAAAATATCGTAAAAACGTATTTTCAACAAGACAAAGAAAAATCTAAAATAGTTAAAGACTGCTGTTGCCTGTCTTTTGAAAAATTGTTTAAATTGTGCTTTTTTCGAGATTTTTAATTTTGTTTTTTGTTGTTGTTTTGGATGAAACTTTGTCCATGCCTCTATATCAGAAGAAACTATTTTGCAATATTTGTTCATGCATGGCTTCATACAATATCTGTCGGATTCAAAAAGACTAGGTACACGGTAAAAAATCCCGGTATTTTATTTGATTTTTTTATCGCTAAAAGCTAAATTCCAAAATTTCAAAATTAATTCCAGATGTAAAATTCAACATTTTTATGAACACAAAATCCGTCATCAATTCCTGATGAATATTACCTTAATTTTTTCTTTGCAGCCTCTTGAAGTCTATATTTTGTAAAAACTGAATATTTCTCAGTGGAGCAGTTCTCTACGAAATCGATATTTTTTTAAATTAATTTTAATTTTTGTATTTTTTTATTCGGCTGAAACTTTTTTGGTGCCTTTGGTATGCCCAGAGAAGCAATTTTGCATCATAAGTTTGTCCTTATAATTTTCCTTACAAATTTGGCAGCTGTCCATACAAAAATGATGCATGAAAATTCAAAAATCGAATTTTTTGATCGATTTGGTGTCTTCTGCAAAGTTGTAGGTAGGGATAAGGACTACACTGAAAAAAATGATACACCTAAAAAAAATTTTTGGTGATTTTTAATTTAACTTTTTGTCACAAAAACTTGATTTGCACAAAAAAACACAATTTTTATTTTGTTTTTTTTTTTATATATTGTAGGGGAGATCAAAAGCCAACTTTTAACAAATTTCCAGGTTGTGCAAAAAATCTTTGACCGAGTTATGATTTTTTTAATCGATACTGATTTCTTCACAAAATCGAAATATTGGTCGCAAAACCTGAACCGGCACCAGCTTGATTTTCGAAATTTGGAAATCATTTATGCTATTTGGTTAAATGACTATATTTTTTGTGAATTTTGGGTCCCAAATGAACATTTGAAAATTAACAAAATTGTAAATAAAAATGTTTTTGAGCCTTGCATCATTCCAAATTTTCATCGATATCGAACTTTCCGTTTGATCAACCGTCTATGTTTAACAAATCCGTTCGAAAGCTTTTACAGATCATAGTCCAGGCCATGAACTAGCTTCGGCTATACATTTAACACTGATTGGATATACCGATCAGATTTAGGACTGTTTTACTTTCTGCTTTTCTTACTAAAGAGTGGACGTCCTCTCCATCTTAGTAGTCAAAGTAATTCTTCTAGATAAATTTTTTCGTGTTTTTTTTTATTGTTTTTTATCTATAATTATCGCTCAACCGGTTCCCATTTTAAACCCACCGTTTTTTTCCCAAAACCGCTTCCACCACACCACGTTCTGAGCATGAGTTCCTTTCTGAACCGCCGTCGGCGCCACTGCCAGACTGCGCATGAGCACGGAGAGCCGCCATCTCACCGGTGTGCCGGCCAGCTGATCGGAAGTTATGGTCTTGTACCTTCTGTCCAAGCGAGAGAGAGAGCGCCGAATGTTTTGTTTTTTCACCAGCTTCCATGCGTGTTCCGTGCGTTGATACCGACAGGACTCGCTCTTTTCCAGTGAGTTACCACGGTCGGGATCGTCGGGACCGTGGATCGGGAGGAGGACCGCCGTCGGAACCAGTTCACATGCAACCGTCGACCGAATCGGAACGCCTTTTGGACGGAACTCTGGCCGCGGTCCGGACCTTTGAAAGAGCGCGCGTGTGTTGTTACGGATTTCTTTTTCTTTTGGTGAATTAAAGCTGAACGGAGGGAGGAACAGCCGCTGGACCCGGGATTAGCGGGAAAGGGGTGGCCACGGGGCCCCGTTATTTTGACGGACGCGGGACGTCGACGGCGACGACGCAGGAGGAATGAAGGAAGACGGTGGTGGCATTCCGAACAAGGAAGAGGTTCAAGTGATGGAACGTTGAAGAGTTCCGGGGTGATGGGCAGGCCGGAACCTGGTCCGAACCGGGTGGCCGCGGTGGTGTTCCGAGTGTTCTGCGGAGTTCTGGATGTTGAATAATCAAGTGGTATCAAAAATTTATCAACAAATTCTGCACGGATCTCGCCACATGGAGTTCCGACTCCGGGAGCAGGTCGTCGGAGACCAACGGGAGGGCGCTCCCTTTAGCAGAGTCGATTCTTTGCCGGGGTCGCGGCGGTAAACCGCGTGGCTAAATATAGCTAGCGCGCCGAAAGTTTTTTTTTTTGTTCTTTCCTCTTTTTTTTCTGACAATACACAATACTCTCATTCTTCGGCCGCGCAAAAATCACGATAATGATGATGATGACGTGTGAGTGAGACAAAGAAGGTTGGGAGTCTACGGAATAGTGTGTAGTGCAGTGTGGGTGGTGGGAGTGAAGGAGGAAGAACCACTTGTTGTTGGTGGTGAGGTTTAGGACTTTTTTCGGGTTGATTGTTATTGATTAAAGGGAGAGTGAGTCCTAAACCAAAAAGGAAAGGAAAAAACGGCTCTTGAGGTTGAGTCTCTGTTTCGTACGTGCGTAGGGGGGATTGCTCCCGGGGAGGACGTGGCGTGGTTGAGGGCCCCCTCTTGTATTTTTCTTGAAACTGTGGCCGACTAAAAGATCGGCTGTGACCAGCAGACCGGAAGTATCTAGGCGTGCACGGGAAGGTTGAGGATTTTTTAACGACTTCCCAGCTGGAAGCGAAACTGAACGTGGAAGTGCAGAACAAGGTGAGTTGAAAATGTACTTCACATTTTTTTTATTGAAATAGTCTGCAACAAAAAAAGCTGATATTTCCGTTGAGTTGATTTTTTATTTGTAAGTTGATTTCAATAAAAATAGATCAATTGTCTCTCGAAGATTTTATTACGATTCCAAATGCTAATTTTTTGATAATGTCCTAAATATTTCGCAGAATGAGTTATTTTGGGGAATCTGCCATTCTTGGGAGTGAGATTCTGGGGATTGCTATAGAATCAACATAATAATTAAAGGATGTTTTCTGTAAAATAAAATGAGGCTTAGTGTGCCCAAATTCCTCAAAAATAAATCAATTTCCGTAAATAATCCAATTTAAAGTGTATAAATCATGCATCGGTAGAGCCGCTGGACTCACAATCCAAAGGTCGTCAGTTTGAATCCCTGGGTGAATGGAAGATTAGGTTTAAAAAGAGGTTTGGATTGTCTGTCTTACCGATTCAAACCTCGGACACCTGGTTCCTAATAGAAATCTCGCAATAGAGAACACCAAGGCAATGCTGTAGAGCGAACAATTTGTATAAGACGGATTAGAGAATTTCCTGAATAAATAATAATTTTGTGACTGTTAAATTGTTATTTGTCTATATTACAGCCAAAGTTTTGTTCAAAACTCAATGGGTAATCCTTAAACCACTTAAACAACTATCGTCTTTAAAATGCTACGTAATTTAACATTTTAGTGATAAATTATGTTTAGCCTTTCTTACAAAAGAAAGGTTTAAGGTTTGCTTTTGGAAAAACTCTTTTCTCAGAAAACTTAAAAAAATCGTGCACGGCCAAGAATCGTCCCAGAAAAAAATACAATTACTAATTTAAAGATGTTGATGCGCTCTTTCGATTGAATTTTGGCCCGAAATCTGAAACTCAAAGTCTAATTTTTGAGAGCCCTTTTTCTGAAACACTTGAGCGATGTTTGTATCCGCTCTTAAAAATCTGTGCCTTCCATCATTGGAAAACCGTTCGTAAAACCCACAATTTTTATATTTCAGATTTGTTACCGTGGGTTCGGAGACAAGAATTCACTAATTTGGACCGGTGAATGTGGTCAAACCAATTTTAGAGGTATTTTTTGGACTATTTTACAATTAACACTGCAAAATTCGAACAATTCAATTTCAAACAAAAAACGTTACTTAATCCACCTTTAGGTAGTTGGTGCCTTACTCTCATTTATAGAGTAATTCCAACCCCCCAAGAGTGTCCACATTGTGTATGGATCTCCGCTCACGTGATCGCAGCACCTAAGAGGTCCTAATAAAAATAAGCGACGAGCGGGACCATTTGAGGTTATGTAAATTCAGACCATTTTTTAAAACTGCTTGTTAGTTTTGATAGGTAAGTCAGATCTTGAAAATTCTTAATCCACAAGAAAGGTCATATCAGAACCTTTCTAAAAATATATACTATGACAGGTTTTCATGCAAAAACCACCCTTTTTGCAAACTGTGAAATTTATATGCAGCAGTTTTTGAAGCGTAAATTTTAATGTACTTTACAAAATCTTATAAATTTTAATAGGGGCTTATGGGACCCCAAGACGAATCGAATGAGGCCAATACGGTCAAAATCGGCTCAGTCAGTGACGAGATATTCTAGCGACATTGATTCGGTATACATGTCTACATACAACCAAACACACAGACATTTGCTCAGCTGGTAATTCTGAGACGATATGTGTAAATGACGGTAGGTCTAGGAGGTCTAATTAAAAAGTTCATTTTTTGAGTGATTTTATAGCCTTTCCTCAGTAAGATGAGGAAGGCAAAACCATTCGAAAACATGCGCCATAAACTGCTTGTGACCAAAATTTGAAGCTTTTCCAAAATTTATTTCCAGAGATAGCCATATTAGTGTTTTACGTCGTACGTTTTTACCCTATTTTAATCATAGACTAACATTGAAGACTGAGTACCCTTTATATTTGTGTAATAATGTGAATCCTATTTGTTTTTTTTTTCTAATTTAATATAATCATCTTGTGACCCATAATTAACCACTGAAATTAAAAAAATATGCATTCAAAGTTCAAAAAAGTGATTTTATGGATAAATCTTTTATAAAAACATGTTATTTTTTTTTGTTTTCCAAGCAAATTTTTATGTGTTTCGGTTTTTTTTTCAGGTATGTGCAAGGGGGTGGATATGAATTAATTCTATAGTATATTTTAGCCTCAAAAAGGTTAAATTAACAATCGCACAACATAACAATGCACTATTTTTCGATTTTCAATTATTTATTGATTTTTATTCTGAAACCTGTAAGATATTGTCAGAAAATGGACAATCTGCCAAAATCTGTGCAAACCTGGCACATAAATGATTAATCTTTATTCTTGACGACACTAGCATTTCCAGATTTATCTGGCAACCTGGCAACCCTGATATCAAATTAACTCAAAAATGACAAACCTGTTTGGAATTTTCCCATCAATGTATTAACTTATTTTTCCGAAAAAAAAAATCAGACCGGAAAGACAACTTTGTAAAACGATAAGGCTATCGTCAACTATTTTATCGTTATGTATTTAAAAAATTGAGTATTTTAAAAAAATACGATATTTGTGAAATTTAGAAACAAAACAAGTAGTAATTCAGTGAAAATCTGTGCCAAATTTGACGTCGTTCAACCATATCACAAATTATATATTTTTTTTAAAATAAACTGCAATACATTGAAAATCCATCTGGCGTTACGAAAGATGCACGCCTGAAATGTCAAAATCGTGCACAGTTTTTTTTGTAATATTGGTACCACTGCGTGATTTTGACATTTCGGGCGTGCACCTTTCATAACGCCATCTTTGCTTAAAAATCTGGATACAAAAATTACGCTTTAAGCAACTTAAAAAACACGGTATTTTTTATGATCTTGTCTAATATAATAATTGAGGAAAGGGATCTTGTAGATTTTTTTCAAAAGTTATTCCTGATTTTTTCCATAAATATAAATAAATAAAAAAGCGTTATCTTGGAAGGCTAAATAATATCCGATATGCAAAATCGTAGAGAATTAGTCTGTAGAATACGGATATTTTTTATGAGAAAAATTATGATAGAACTTTTAATTTTTTTTCTGCAAAAACTTACATAAGACTTCACGTAAAAGTTTTTTTTTTGTATAGAAAACAATTAAAATTTATTTCAGTTTGTTAAACCAGCTAAGTTTTGGTCTTAATAAGAACGTTTATTAGGGTGGTCGAAATCCGGGCTTTGTCGGGGCATAGGCTAAATTACAAATTTTAGCTCATTCTGACCGTCTAATCGCTAGAAGTATGTATGGGAAAATCGTCAAAATGGGTCTAGCTCGTTTCCCCGAATGACATTTCCCCGAATGCCATTTCCCCGAAAATCATTTCCCCTAAATGGCCACATCCCCGAATACCACTTCCCCTAATCAGCTACATCCCCGAATGCCATTTCCCCGAATTCCATTTCCCCTAATCGGCCGTTTTCCCGAATGCCATTTCCCCGAAGTGACACTTACGCCAATTGGCGTTTATTTAAATTTAAATTTTCATATCCCCTAATCATCATTTTCGCTAAAGCCTTTTTCATGACTAATAGTTATTTTCTTTCTCAATTTTACCGAACAAACAGCTTTTTGGGTATGCTGTTAATTAAATGTTGTAAATTGGGTAGTAAAGCTCTTTGTCAATTTTTATGAACAACGGTAAAAAACTAAATTAAAAACCATTTCTGATAACTTTTTTTTTCATTTTTATGCAAATAAAAAGTTATTGACAAGACAACATTTTTTCGATGGATCAACTATGGTCCCCTTGGAACGAGCTGTCAAGTAGATGCTTTTATGCCAAGAAGGGCCGTTAAGTGATTTTTTAAAAATTGAATTAAAAATCCATTTTAAATCCTTTGCGGTCGTTCAAAGGGTCATTGTACTTAGAAATATAAGCCTTATCGTTGGAACAATAATATCACAAATTATAGCGGAATTAAAAGGAACAACTCGTCTCTTTGCATTCATAGTAATGCATTCTGCTAAAACGCTCAACCAAACCACAACAAATTTAAGCTTAATTTTAGGACCCAATTACAGTCCACACTCGATTATCCGAAGTTTCGATTATCCGAAGCTCGATTATCCGAAGGTTTGTATGGGACTTCGAATTATCGAATCAAAAACAAAATTTTGTTTTCGTTGTTTTTCTTCTTTTTCTTGTTTTAAACATCAAATTTGAGTTCTGCAACCCCATTTTAGTCAAATTTGAATAGTTGAGTGCCTATTAAATAATAAAATGCTTTTTTTTTTCAATATTTCAACACCGCCATATTGGCCTTGGATTTAAAAGTTCTAAATCACTTTAACGTAGTTTAGGGGACATACGCTCGACAATAAAAAATAGGCATAACATTTTTTTTTCGTGATTCGATTATCCGAAGTTTCGATTATCCGAAGTGAAATTTTTCCGAAGCCTTCGGATAATCAAGTCTGGACTGTACTAGATTTTTTTTTTGTTCAATTAACATTTGTATTCAACCGCATAACTAGATGTTGTTTTTGAGAAATTTGCAAGGAAATTTGTCTTTTTTCGAATTTTGTCAAAGAACCCAAAAATCGGACAAATAGGTACATAAGGCTGGTTCAAATTTTATTTAAAGTTTTTGTTGATTATACTTTTCGCCAAATCCCAAACCAGCAATGTGAATAAAATGATCAGTGTGTACGGGATTCTGTACTACGAAAATCGCAGGGTATGTTTTTTGAATCATAAAAAATAACAAAACTTCTATTGCATTATTATTATCATGTCTATAAGAAAAAAGTATTTGTTTTGAGAATATATGTATAAAAAAAGGTCTGTAACAATATTCATTGTATTTGAATTTGTATTGAATCCCCCCTAAAATGCTACGTCTGTTCTGAATGAGGCCAAAAAGAAAGTTGATCATTCAAGGCCAACACGAACCTTTAAATATGTTGTTTGATGTGATAAAAATTGCCATCATTTTTTTTTTCTTTTAAAATGCCATGGAATGGCATTCAGGGAAATGACTATTCAGGGATATGACTAATCGGGTAAGTGGCATTCGGGATTGTGGCCCATTCGGGAAAATGGCATTCGGGGATGTGGACGATTAGGGGAAATGGGAAACTCGGGTAAATGGAATTCGGGAAAATGACTATTAGGGGAAGTGTCTTTTCGGGGAAGGGGCATTCGGGGAAATGTCCCTTCGGTAATATGGGTTTCGGGGAAATGTCATAGATTCATTCTCAGATGTAGAACCTTCATTAAATTTAGAACAACTTTTCCGATGACGCCATATTTTGAGGATTTTTAGATAAAAAATTATTAGCTTCTAAAAACAACCATTTTTGCGCAGCCCCGAGAAGGCCCGGATTTGGACCACTCTAATGCTTATGGTTTTCATTTCTTTAAATACAAAAATTGATAAATTTTAAACACATCCGTACAGATTTTATGTGAAATTGCTGTAAGTCCGTTGCAAATATTTTTCAAAGTTTATAAGCTTCCTCTCTTCAAGTTGGTCTAAAAAATCAGGGGACATTTTTTTCAAATAACTTAAAAATTTAATGAAAGTAGAAGTCAACTGAAAACAAACTAAAATGCATTTTCTGCATTGATACTCATATGGAGCATGTCAGTACAGCACAGCAAAAAAAAAATCGCAAAAAAATCTTCAATACTTAGATATTTTGGAAACATTTTTAAACACTTTTATTATACAGATGCTGAAACCATGGCTCGTTATTTAAATTTTTAAACTTTTGTTTTGTTCCCTTCTTCGACTGTGGTCAGAGTCGAGGGAAATAAACTTTAAAAAATATTTGCAACGGCTTAATTTACAAAAAATATCATTAATTTGGGTAATCTGTAAAAATATTGCCCAAAACAGGAATTTTTAGGTACTTTTTTCTCGACTCCCTCCGATTTCAATGAAACTTTGTAGACATGTGATCCTACGCATATATAAGCCATTTTTGAGTATATGGAGCCAGTTACACTCGAGAATGTCATTTGAGAAAGGCGTAAGTGTTTTAAATATTTTTGTATTTCGTAATTTAAATATTGCTGTATCTTGAAGCCGTTGCATCGTGTCAAAAAGTGGTCTAAGACAAAAACACTCAAATTTTTTGAGATTTTTTGATTTTTAAGTTTAAAAGTCAAATTTGAAGGTTAGCCCACGACCTTTTTTTCGATCAATTTTTTTGTTAAAATAGCCTAAAATGTTACAAAAGACTCACGAAAAATGCAGGATGGAGCAACTCACCTTAAAAAATAAAAAAATATTTAATGAAACTGTTTGTTTTCAAAAGTGCTCTAAACATCAAAATTTTCAAAAACCGAACACGAGAGTCAATTCTTCAGACAATTTTACATAAAAGTCACCATATTGACCATTTTCCAAAGTCCAATCCTTGTGATGTTAAAAAATAGGTTTTTTGATGGTTTTTGGCAATTTCTATAAGACAGACTTGATTTTTCAGTCTCGAAAATATTTTTTCCGGGAAGCTCGTCCATTTTCCCATATTTTTGGCTTACAGATTTAAGCTAATTACATTACTCATAACTAAAAACATAATATTTTTTCAGTGTAGTATAGTAACCTGAAGAGTAAATTAGCTTAAATCTGCAAGCCCATACATCCAATTAAAATGTGGTCAATGACAACTTTATGGGAAATTGGACGAGCTTTCCGTTAAAAATATTTTCGAGACTGAAAAATCAAGTCTGTCATATAGAAATTGCCAGAACCATCAAAAAACCGTTTTTTTTCAACATTTTTATTTTTAAAACAAATGTAACTTCACAAGGATTGGACTTAGGACAATTATCAATTTGGAGACTTTTATGTAAAATTGTCTGAAAAATTGACTCTCGTGTTCAGTTTTTGAAAATTTTCATGTTTAGAGCACTTTAAAAAAAAAACAGTTTCACTAAATGATTTTTGTATTTTTTTAGGTGTGTTGCTCCATCCTGCATTTTTCGTGAGCCTTTCTGTAACATCTTAGGCTATTTTCACAAAAAATTGATCGAAAAAAAATCGTGGGCTCACCTTCAAATTTGACTTTTCAACTTAAAAATCAAAAAATCTCATTAAAGTGGTGTGTTTTTTTCTTTCAGTGTATTTTTTTCGGGAAGTAAAAAAAAGAAAATCTTTCCCTATTCCTGAGGGGAACACACGTGAAGAGTATCGGGGCCGGCATTTACAAAGCGGATTCAGTGACAGTTTATTGATCAACTTAATGTTAACACAGTAACAAATGATGGTAATATTACATTTGGGATTGGTAAAAGAATTTGTGACAAAAAATGTGTTTTTTACATCAGGAACTGGTGAAATAACTTAATAAAAATATGATATTCAACCAACCACATTTTTACCTTAATTAAACTTTTTTTTTAAGTGTACAGTCAGTACTGTTAACGGTGTCAATGCTCTCACAAAGTATTGCCTTCCTGTTTTTTTACCTTCCCTTTGACCCGTTCTCAATCCCCCCCATAATAAATTTGTCACAAAGCGTGCCATCAAACCGTGAGCTGCTCGTGCGTTCGCGTTCGTGACAGTTTGCCTGGTTAATAATTAATCGTGTAAACGTCGGTTGTGGTCGTCGCTGAGCTCGCGCGTTTTCTCTCTCTAACCCCTTTGTAATTTAGAGGAGTATTACGGTTGTCACGAGGTTAATTGGTTCATGTTTCGCAAAATTCTTCGTTTTTTAGAAGTCTGTGCAAATGTTTAGTTATAAATAAATTTGATCTCGTTCCAATTAAATGTTCCTCAAAATGCACAAACAATAGTTGGCACACGCAACACTGGCCGGTGGAATTTGCATCTGCATTTCCAATCAAGTTGTTTTTGATAGTTTTTTTTTCTTCCACTCGCAATGTCACACCGCGAGTTGTCTTTTGGGGACTTTTAATTAAAATAGCATCACAACACGAAAAATGGTGCCGAAAATAATAGCTAGGTGTTTCGGGACTTGCGTCAGAGAGGATCAACACTGTCCGGGTGGGATTTTCTGTGTGATGGCAATTAAAAATGGAGATTGGAATCGAGAGGTTTTCATCATCGCCAAATTGGACTGATGTTTTTCGGCCGTGATTAATGCGGTGACGCAATGAGTGCTGATTTTTTATTTGGGTGCAGAATTTTGGGGTGAGAATTCGACGCCTAAATAGTTTCTGAAAATGTGGTTTTCGTGAACTGTATTAAAATAGTTAACTTTTATCTTAAATTTGACTTTTTGGATTTTGTTCGCTCTAGAAAAATATAAACTAAATAAAAAATAAATCTGATAACTGATTGAACAAGTTCTTTGAATTTTGAAAGTGTCACTTGAGAGGCTATAAGGACACAAAATCACTCCCAGTGGAGTCAAATGCCAACCGAATCGCCAGAAGCTTTTCCTTGGTGATTTATCAAGCAATGGCTCGGAGGTTGTTCCGGCGAATTTAATCAGATTTAAATTGTTTGTTACCGTTGCACTCCGGGAGATAAGTGATTTGCGATGAACTGTTGAGATTCCTGGCTTTCGGAGAATGTTCCTGAATGAATTAATTGGAGTGCCATCGGGATACAAAACGTTATTTGTCCTAGAAAAGCTTACCATAGAGTAAATAACATTAATGATGGCTGCTGTTTGCTCTCCATGGACTACACAAACATTACATTTAATTTTACCGCTCATAATTGCAGCCAGAGTGCAATTAGGACCAGCAAATGAGCAAATGGGAATGTTTGCCTTGTGAATTCAATTATCAATTAGCACAAAACCCAATCAGTGCACACCGCAGCTCTCAGCAAAATATGAAGAATTTAATTGAAAAAAATAAAAAGTGCTTTCAGAGTCCATTTGGGAGCTGAATTAAGCCGAGTGATTCGTTGCCACTCATCGGTAGGAACTCAATTACCAGTTCTGCTAACTGTTCTATTAGTGATTCCAAAAATAGATGCCTTGTAAGTATTTGGTATATTATTTTGAATTGAGGTGAATGGACTTTGAACAATTTAAAATTTTCTTTATTTTACGTAAGAAATCCCGGGCAGACGGTAATAACAAAATTCATGCCATTTCAATAACAAATATTGTTAAAATAACAGAAAGTGTTATGGAATCTTCTTGAAAAATCCATTTTTGCTTAAGGGTTTAAAAACACTTTATATTATTCTAACCAAATTTGTTATTGGTCTGATATTAGTTGAAAGCCCAAACAACTTTGGAATGACTTTATTTCACGCAGAAAAAAGTTTTGTACAATCAGCCTGTACGAGGTTTGAATCAACAAAATTTTTGTTCAATATAATCAACGCCGATTTTGCGTTGAAACAAACCTTGATTTTCTCAATTCCACAAAAGTCTTTTGTTTTCAAATCAGGGTAATTCTCTACCAACTCACACGAAATCGGGAAAAGTTGCCCCGACCCCTCTTCGATTTGCGTGAAACTTTGTCCTAAGGGGTAACTTTTGTCCCTGATCACGAATCCGAGGTCCGTTTTTTGATATCTCGTGACGGAGGGGCGGTACGACCCCTTCCATTTTTGAACATGCGAAAAAAGAGGTGTTTTTCAATAATTTGCAGCCTGAAACGGTGATGAGATAGAAATTTGGCATCAAAGGGACTTTTATGTAAAATTAGACGCCCGATTTGATGACGTACTCAGAATTCCGAAAAAACGTATTTTTCATCGAAAAAAACAATAAAAAAGTTTTAAAAATTCTCCCATTTTCCGTTACTCGACTGTAAAAAATTTTGGAACATGTCATTTTATGGGAAATTTAATGTACTTTTCGAATCTACATTGTCCCAGAAGGGTCATTTTTCATTTAGAACAAAATTTTCATTTTAAAATTTCGTGTTTTCTAACTTTGCAGGGTTATTTTTTAGAGTGTAACAATGTTCTGCAAAGTTGTAGAGCAGACAATTACAAAAATTTTGATATATAGACATAAGAGGTTTGCTTATAAACATCACAAGTTATCGCGATTTTACGAAAAAAAGTTTTGAAAAAGTTACTTTTTGCGTTTCTCTTTGTTTCGTCGTCCGTGTCTGTCGCGGGTGACCATGAACAGCCATGATCGATGACGACCAACTTTTAAAACTTTTTCGTAAAATCGTGATAACTTATGATGTTTATAAGCAAACCCCTTTGTATGTATATCAAAATTTTTAATTGTCTGCTCTACAACTTTGTAGAACATTGTTACACTCTAAAAAATAACCCTGCAAGAACACGAAAAAAATGAAAAAATGAAAAATGAACAATTCGAAAGCATTAAATTTCCCATAAAATGACATGTTCAAATTTTACAGTCAGTAACGAAAAATGGAGAATTTAAAACTTTTAGTGTTTTTTCGATGAAAAACGTTTTCGGAATTACGCCATCAAATCGGGCGTCTACATAAAAGTCCTTTGACACAAATTTCTATCTCATCACCGTTTCAGGCTGTTATTGAAAAACTCTTTGCATGCAAATGGAGGGTCGCCTCCGTCACGAGATATCAAGCGGACCTCCGTGATCGAGGACAAAAGTTACCCCTTAGGACAAAGTTTCACGCAAATCGAAGAGGGGTCGGGGCAACTGCTGTGTGAGTTGGCGGAGAATTACCCAAAAATGAAATGGAACTTGGTATCCCTTTTAAATTTTGTAAATTTTGATATAGAAATTTTGAATTTATGTTGAGTCATCTGGATGTCAGTATTTAACCGTTCAATTTTTAATGTTTTAAATTCAGTTTGATAAGATTCAATGTTTCATTTCTTATTTTAAATGAAATGTTTTCATATTTTCAAATTTTAATAAGGTTTTCCAATTTTCATGTAGTTCAAGTTTTACTCATGCTAACAAAAAAAGTTCAAGGGAAACGTTTGAGAAAAAAATTAAATGAATTAATAAGTTTAGCTAAACAATTAAAAATATTTACGGTAAGAAAGTCATTGCCAAACTCAAATTGGAATCTTTTTACATATATTCAATCAATGATACAAAATGAAACAGAATCATTACCTAACGCTTAACATAATCTTTAAAATTAGGCTATATTTTTTGTATCAGATTAATTAACTTTGATGTTGTTTAAAAATAGAGTTTGATAAACAAAAAAAAAATAATAATAATCTCTTCATTCATAAAAAAATCTTCATGATTTTTATTTGTGTCAAATCCAGTCAATGTTTGTTAAGATTTTCAATGTCTATATTCTCAAATAAATTAATATAATTAAAGGAACCATACATTTAAAGTAAGTTACTAAAGAAGAATTGGGTGAATTTATTTTGAAAATTGTACAATGTATTAAAACAATGTTCAAACAAGCATACATTCCCGACTTTCCCCGACTTTTTGACAAAAAATACCCAATTCTCTTCTTTTTCACGATTTTTGGCGAATTTCCGACTTATTCCCGACTTTCCCGATTTTGACGATTTTCTATTTTTTTTTATTCTCTTACCTCGTAACTTTCCAACTATTAGACCAAACGACTTTCTTCTGGTTGCATTTTATTGAAAATTGTTCAAGAAAAATTAATAATAAAATATCAACTTTGAAATGCCTTCCAATATTATTTCTTTGCAGTTTATGGTTTAAACCGTAATTTTTGCCCATTCCCTATATTTATTAGAGTGTAACAAAAATGACTTTTTGACTGGCATTCAATGGTTTGTTCCTGTGGGCATACTAAGCCCCAAATCCAAAAAATGAGCTTGATTGGACGTAACAGAAGCTGGCGTTTTGCATTTGAATTTTAAATGGGATTTATCCCGTAAAAAAGATTTTTTTCAAACATGTCACTTTTTGATGATCTGGCAAGGATCTGACCTACACTCCGATGTTGTTGAAAATTAATGCTTCAGTGGCCAAAATGCCTCAAAAAGTGTGTTTTTTAATCTCTTTTCGGGTTAAATTCCATTTAAAATTCAAATGCAAAGCGCCAGCTCCTGTTACGTCCAATCAAGCTCATATTTTGGATTTCGGCTTAGTATGCCCACCGGAACAAACCTTTGAATGCCCGCCAAAAAGTCATTTTTGTTACATCCTTATATTTAAATATGTTTTATTTGATCACCATCGTGTTCTTTGGACAATTTTACATAATAATCAATCCATATCTCAAACTAAACCAAACCATTACCAAGAAACAGCCCTTCCAAAATTAAAACTCTGAATTTCCTAAAATTAAAACTTGTTGCGCCGTGTTCCAGTGCGTTGAATTGACCCACCATCCAAATTTTCACAATTTCTTGCTGTGTATAAGATGCGCTCATTACAAATGTAAACTTTCCATGACTTTTTTAACCTTGTTAGTCATTTGAATCATGTATTTCTTGAATAACAGTTTTCGTGAGTTGCGCATATTCACCGACAGATGGCTAGTGGGCTTCGTCGGAGTCCGCCCAACAAATACGCAACTCAAAATTTGCATAGGATTTTTTTTCGTGACGGCTTTTGCGGCATACTCACTTCCAATGTTCTAGACTAATATTTGAACGTGGCGTATTTCTGAACATGTTTTTAAAGAAAATGATTCCAGAATGCTTATTTTTTCGTCTTAAGCCAAAACAAGGCAAAAACTATATTTATTTAAACTATTCGCCATTTTCAAAAGTTTGGTTAGATAATATCGTAGGCCGCCCATCTTAGGCCTACTGGGCCCACAAAACGGGGTACGCTCAGTTTGTATGGGAGCTGTCAACAAGCTCCCGGGCTGCTTTAGAAACAGTTCCGAATAACCTTCAAGATACACGGTTAAACAAAATGAATTTTAGAAGGTTCAAAAATTTTATTTGCTTGATTTTACCTAAATGATGTGTAAAAATGTGAAGTTTACAAAAACTGATGAAAATTTCACCAGTTTCTGATGTAAAATCACACATTTTTCGACACAGAATGTGTTGTGGTTGCCTCTCACCAAGTCGGCCTGGGTTCGATCCCAGACGGTCGCGGTGCACAGCTAAAAAAGTAGTAATCCAGCTGCGTGTAAAAGGCCTGAGTGTAAAAAAAAATATTGCATAATTTTATGCAATTTTATGTGATTTTACACCCTGAAACATGTAGCCCATCAGTATGGAAAACCTACACAGCTAATAAAATAGTAATCCAGCTGCGTGTAAAAGGCATGGGTGTAAAATAAATATTGCATTATTTTATGCAATTTTATGTGATTTTACACCCTGAAATATGTAGCCTATCAGTATGGGAAACCTACTTGACCGAAATGTCAAGCTCATATATGCGTTTATCCTTTCCATTCTTCATCAGTCTGATGGCCGAGTGGGCTAAGGCGTCAGTCCTTACTGTTGGTGCTGGGTTTGAATCCCGTCGATTGCATTTTTTTTTGTGTTTGCAAAAATTGTACATGCAATGTGTAATATTAAGTGTTTATTTTGACGAAGGTGATGTGCATGCTTTGGTATGCGATTTTACCATCGGATTTTTTGCTGTGTGGCATTTTTCGAGACGAGATTTGTCTGATCACGCCTTCTGCATGACGGGAAAGTAAATGTTGGCCCTGGCTTAACCTAGAGGGTTAGGTCGTTAGCTCAGTCCAGAAGTAGGAGTCGTCTTCCTGGTTCCTGTCTCGGTGAAGTCGCTGGTAGGCAGTTGGACTCACAATCCAAAGGTCGTCAGTTCGAGTCTCGTGATGGATGGAAGCTTAGGTTTAAAAAGAGGTTTGCAATTACCTCAACAATCAAGCCTTCAGACACCTAGTTTCGAGTAGGTACACCCATAACTAGACATCGGCATACGAGAGGATAAAGAGCACGATTCGGTAGTAAAATTGTACTGTGTGCGGACTGAGAGGATAAATCCTGAAACTACCGAGAGTACTTTACTCATGGGTTCATCTTCAAAAAAAGTTCATTTATCAAAAAAAAAAGTACCGGTACCGAAACTCGAACTCAAGACCTTCGGCATATTGAACCGTGCCTTTGCCGTATGGGCCACCATGGTTCGGTAACTAAGTGGCGGTCATTTGTCCATATAAGCCCAATAGGGACGTGGCGTTACATCGTGCTGCCATCTGGTTTTTTTAAGTGCAAGAGTGGAAAAGTGCTGAGTCATCGTCTAAAAATAGACGGCGTCCTATCTCGCCCAGCAAAATGAAGTCGATAAAGTAGTCGGTTTCGATGAGAAAAAGTGGAAAACGTGGTCTAAAAATAGCGACGCCATCCCCCTATGAACGAATGAACACGCGAGAGGACTATACTCTCGCAAAATAGTCCTTTCCTCACGGTTTTTTCGTGAGGACTATCCCCTCGTTCTTTAACTTTGGGTGATATATCTCGAAATTGAGAACGCCAAGGCAATGCGGAAGAGCGAACAATTTGAATTCGATTTAGTTAGACGTACTGAACTAGAATCTTATGAACCATACGAATCCTATGAGTCATACGAATTTTACAAATTCTTATATATTTCATGAGTATCTTAAATCTTATAAATCTCTTAATTCACAAGAATTTCATAGAGGGATCAATCTTGTGTCTTATGAATCTTATGAATCTCTAGAATCTTAGAGATATTTTGAAAAAAGTTACAATATAAACTTGAGAACTGCTAATAGAGCTAATAGGGGGATAGTTAGTGGAATTGAACCAGAATTGTTTAAACCTCTTAAATTGTATGAATCGTATGCTTTATGTGAATCTTCTGATTAGTTTAACAATAAATATTCATCATATCATATATATCAAGAATCCTATGAATAACTTGATTTTTTTTCCTCGATTTTTTTTTTGTTTTTTTCCTCGATTTTTTTTTCTTATTTGACGAGTCTTGATGCTTATGAATCTCATTAATTTTAAATACTGAGTGGAAAAATTATGTACGCGTTAACTTAGAAATGATGTGATTCCTTGGAAACTCATAAATATAACAATCCTTAAAATTGTATAAATCCAAAGAATGCTGAGGTTCCATTTGGTTCAAGATTTGTTTGGATTTCCCCCGTGTCGATTCCATATTCATACCAGGTTGGTTAGTAGATCATGTAACCTACGCCAAATCTCTCGAATCTTCAGCTGTACGGTGCGCACTTGTCGGTACACCGTTCCCAGAAATCCACACCGCTCCAATCGAATCCGCGCGTGGAAAACTTCAGGAAACCCCCTTCTCGTGTGTTAAATTTAGCGCGCCCTTATGAATTATAATGGGACTCATTCTCTGATCTGGTCCATGGTTGAACCACGCACAACCCGGCGGTACCACACGATGTACACGTGTGTTAAACCACCCTCCGCCTCCCCATCACCCTTGCAAACGTGTATAATTTTATGGGATTTGCATGTTCGGAACGTTGCCAACAATATCCCGCCAGCAGCAGCACACACACACACCGGGAACATGGATTTGCACGAAAGTTTCTGCGTGGTTGGGGAAAAGTTGTACCGGGCGGTCTGCGGTCAACTCCGATGGAAAATCTGTTGGATTTTCTCCGACGTCGTCCCCTTCAAAGGTACACGCAAAAACCGAATTGAATAATGGGTCATAAAAAGTTGGTCGGAGCGAACAAAAAAGAACTCGAAATACCTGAAGGGGGAACAAAGATCGATGGCAGTCAGGTGGAAAACTCAGAACCGTGATACCACTGTCAGAAGAAGAAGAGGGAGGGTATTACATGGAATCGCTGGAATCGAAAAGTAGAATTACATATTTATGATGGCACTGTGCTGCTGCGCGTCTTTGATGGATGGGACATGAATCTTCAAACGCGGACGAATCTGCCGCAGCCAGTCCGCAACCAGAAGTCAGTGGACTCTGGGAAGGAAACTTGAAGGACGTAGAAGGTCTTGAAGAGACTCAACCAGGCAGCAGTGATTTGCTGAAGATTGAAAAGAGCTTGTAAAGAGTCGGTCAGCTTTAGTTCGAGGAATGGATGGCTCTTTAAAGTGAGGAGCGTTGTTGAAAGATTGAATCTTTAATTCCAAGACTTATATAATGGAATGATTTGTAAATCTGAGGATCAACCTGAACCATAAGAATACTGAGAGTTTAATAACTCTTATGCCGTTTCTTACTTGGAATCAACCTAAATCTTATAAATATTACGAATCCTATACAGATCAAATACGGGTCATTCCATCTCAACTGTGCACGAAAAAGTGCAAATTTGAAAATTACCCTCTCCGATCCTGCTCAAATTTGGCAGAGCTGTTGATACTATCAAAACATGCAAGAATCCCGAATTTCAACCAAATCGGACCACCCCCTCCATTTTTGTACCTCCCCAAAAAATCGACTTTTTGGCAATTTTTGACCAAACCTCCTAGTTTCAAACGACGATAGCTCAAGAACCACTAATCTTAGAGGTCTTAGACTCAATTTTGAAGGAAATTGGACGTAGAATCCATTTCCGTGATCAAAATGTTGATTAATTTATTTTTTCTACCTGTATTGCGCAATTGAAAACTTTAAACGGCCGTATCTCAAAACACCCCAACTTATTTTTTTATTCGACCTCACCATCGTGTTCCCCCGCCAATTTTACATAAGAATCACTTATCGACAGAAATGAATATGTTTCGTTCCAGAGATATCAAATTTTGAAGTTTTGTGTTTTCGAGATTACCTACATCAGCTTCATTCGCCGCATCTGCTAGAAGCACACAGGCGGGCTGATCAATAACTGCTACCTGATGTTCTGGGAGATGATTAATTTAATTTGGCAGGTTAAGTCATAGTTTCGTCCAATTTGCTCATTTTCACTATTTAAACAACAAATTTTGCAAAACTTTTGATAGACACTTGCTTGTTCACTTCTTATTGAGCTATTTATCACTCGATTTCAGTTGAAAACGCTTTTAATCAGCTGTAATTGAATGCCAAAGCGCTGATATGGCAACATTAGAGGAACGCTGGAATTAGATGCTTTTCCCTTACCTTGATCAATCTATTTTTGTGAAAGGAATATTTATTGGGTTATTTTGAATGCACCGTTTTTTACATGTTGCTAACCGTTTTAGAGTACCTCCGAGGCCATGACTAGGGCCTTTATCATGGGCGGTAGCAAAATAGTGCCATTCAGCAAAAACCCCAAAACCTGCTTTATTATTATTATTATTATTATTATAGTTTATTATTGACACTTTACCATAATTTGGCAAATACGATTTATGGGTTAAAAGATTGATCATATTAAATCAATTTTTATGTTGTGAGCCTATTTGATTAAAAGATGATTTTGGCCAAGGTACATTTAATTAAAAAAAATCCTTATACGTGTGGACAGCAGCCGTACTGTGTTCCAAGAATCCAAGAATGATAGAAGAAAAAAAACACTGTTGTTCGGACGGTGTCGAAATCATCGCAACTAAATTTGGGGAATTAGCCGCTTTGCAGCAGATCAAACTTTGTGATTTTTTTATATTTTTCAGTTTTATACTTTCCAGAAATCCTTTTCCTACTCCTTGTGATCGTCCTTCACTAGAGTACAACGTATCAACAAATTTTATTCATTTTAATTCATATTTTTTACTCAATGATGTATCGTGCACTTATTGTTCAGTGTTACTAACAAGATTAATTGCATTTTCCTGCTCGCTCCGTCGGAATCCAATTCTGCCCTTTACTGTGTGTCGTTATTGCTCTGTCCTGTGGGTTAGCACAGAAATTCACTTCATTCATTTTTTTTTTTGAGCAGATAAACATTCGCGATTAAACTCCAGTTTCCTACATTGTTATACAGTTAATTTTTGCCCAATTTGATAAAGATTATTTATGATGAAAATTATTTCAATAAATGACCAGGTAGCAGTAATTGATCAGCCTGCCTGTGTGCTTCTAGCAGATGCGGCAAATGAAGCTGATGTAGGTAATCTCGAAAACACAAAACTTTAAAATTCGATATCTCTGGAACGAAACATATTCATTTCTGTCGATAAGTGATTCTTATGTAAAATTGGCCGGGGAACACGATGGTGAGGTCAAATAAAAAAAATAAGTTGGGGTGTTTTGAGATACGGCCGTTTAAAGTTTTCAATTGCGCAATACAGGTAGAAAAAATAAATTAATCAACATTTTGATCACGGAAATGGATTCTACGTCCAATTTCCTTCAAAATTGAGTCTAAGACCGACCCTCTAAGATTTGTGGTTCCTGAGTTATCGTCGTTGGAAACTAGGAGGTTTGGTCAAAAATCGCCAAAAAGTCGATTTTTTGGGGAGGTACAAAAATGGAGGGGGTGGTCTAATTTGGATGAAATTCGGGATTCTTGCATGTTTTGATAGCCTCAACAGCTCTGCCAAATTTGAGCAGGATCGGAGAGGGTGATTTTCAAATGCTGTTCCGCTTCAGATGGAATGACCCATACAAGGATTCTTACAAATCTTATGAAAATTGTGAGTCTTATGTATTTTATGAATCTAGAGAACCTAATAAATTTCATCAACCTGTATCCTATTATTAATATGAACCTTATACGTCTCTAGAATCTCAAGATTCTTATGATTCTTAAGATTCCTATGAATAATCTGAATCTTATGAATCATATGGAATATTCTTATTAGACTTATGTATCTCATGTGTCCTATGAATATTAGGTATAAGTCTCACGTACCTTATGACCTAATGAATTAGTCTTATGTTTCTCACTAATCCCTTGTAACTTGAATTCTTTTAATACAAGAATTAACCTGGATGCTTTGAAACTTATCAACCTGAATCTTATGATGACTGTGAATCTCAGAGATCATATGAATCTTATCTTGTAAATCTCTAGAATGTTATTTATCATATCAATCCTATCAACTTGAATCCCAAAGAATACCTTGAATCTCTCAAACTTGATTCCAAGAATACTTTGAATCGCACCAACCTAAATCTTATGAATACTATGAATCATATAGATCTTACAATTTGAGAATCTTGCGAAACTTATGAATATATGAATCTTATAAATCTTAAAAACCTAATGAATCATATCAACCTGAATCCTATGAATGCTACGTATCTTTATGAATCTATAATATCTTTAGAATCGGATAAATCCTTCCTAGAATGATAAACTTTGTGATTACCCGACTCTCAAAACTGACCGTAAAGTTTCCAAGATTATAAATATTCCATCGATTCCAAAGCCTCCAGGTAAATTTGCTGCCTTCCCTTAACCCGCGTCACAAAAACATCGAATGACACCTGTCAAAATTTGCAACACAAGTAAGAGCGCTCCGAAAGGGGGAGTAGCCCATCCGGCTCAAGTGGCCACGTTATCGCTGCTCGCAGTTCAGAATTTCAAATAAGCTCGTGCTTCCGAGTTCCGAGGAATAAATAAGAGGGATTTATGCGAAAGGTTTCCACGGTAGTGACCCCCCTCCCGGGTTTGAGACTGGGCCTGGGGGGTCTATTTTTAGGTGGTGGGTCGTCAGAGATCAACAAACACAAACATAACAACAGCCTTGACTTTTGGAAGCGTGTCCTTATCAACTACGAGCGACCACTGGAAGGGCTCAAGTTGAAAGATTTTTAAGTCCTCGGACAGGGATGCGACACTGCGACAGCTTTTTGGTGCAGATTTCTTAGTGAAGAAAGGGTTGTATGTGGCAGTTCAAATGAAGGTTATGACGTGACTCATTACTGTTTCAAATCGTTGGAATTCTAAAATATCTTTCAATTTAATTTTTCGGTTAACCAAAGTGCCGAAGTTACCTTCCAACTTCAGATTATAAATCTTGAGAAAAACTTGAAATGAAATTCGCAATGGCGTATCCTTGGAAAGGTCAGATAACAAAAGGTTGAATGAACGGAAGGTCGAATAGATAAGTGTTCGAAAGTAAACAAAAGGTCGAATAAATAACTCGTTGATGGACAAAATTTCGCATAAATAAAGAATAACATTAAAAAAGGTGTTGAATTTCATTTCACTTCTATTTTCATGTAAAATAGAGGTTTATTGGTGAAAATTAGCCTTCAGGTTACTGGAGACATATTCCAATAAATAAAATTGGAAGACATTTTTTTAAAGAACTATTACGACCATTGAGTATACATAAAAAAAGGATACGAAACATGCAAAAATATTTTAGAGGTATTTTTACCTTTTTTTGCCTTTCTTACTAAAGAAAGGTATAGGTTTTACTTTAAGCCAGGACGTCATTTCCAGCTTCGTTAATATGTCGATTCAGCATGAATTTTAATCCGAAAAATCGCTAAAAAATCACACTGCATCGATTTTCGACGCTCTATCGATTCACCTTGATAGAACTCGTCTATCTCGAACCCTCGAATTTTGAGAAAATAAATTCCGTGGAGGTCGAGTGATGTTCGTATGTGGTAAAATTTTGCAAAATTTTGTGTCGCGCCGTTCTCAGCTCCCATAAATCCGATTTCAATTCTCCCAAATGCAGATGAAAGCTAGTGTGCTGAACCTGGGCGAGTTGCCGTGCAAATTTCGAATTATCCATCTGTTTTCGGATGCGGCCAGACTTTTCCAGAAAATACACAGTTTTCAAATGAAAATATGGTCAAAATTTTTCATTTTCATATCTTTTATTTATCTCAAAAATTGCATTTTTCGAGCTCTACAACCTCCCAAATTTTCATCCAGATTCATAATATGGTTCTGGAGTTAGAGCCGTTTGATTGACCTACCATAAGAAAAAAATCCTAAAAAAGGTAAAAGCCCACCTGGTGACATTCGCCAACATTTTTCATTTCTGATTTTATCCAAAATTTCTTCCTACATTCATAGTACAGACCATGAGTGAGCATCTGAAACAAATTCGACATCGATCGGCAATCCCGATCAATTTTGAGAACGATTTACTTTTGCCTTTCTTACTAAAGAAAGGTATAGGTTTTACTTTAAGCCAGGACGTCATTTCCAGCTTCGTTAATATGTCGATTCAGCATGAATTTTAATCCGAAAAATCGCTAAAAAATCACACTGCATCGATTTTCGACGCTCTATCGATTCACCTTGATAGAACTCGTCTATCTCGAACCCTCGAATTTTGAGAAAATAAATTCCGTGGAGGTCGAGTGATGTTCGTATGTGGTAAAATTTTGCAAAATTTTGTGTCGCGCCGTTCTCAGCTCCCATAAATCCGATTTCAATTCTCCCAAATGCAGATGAAAGCTAGTGTGCTGAACCTGGGCGAGTTGCCGCGCAAATTTCGAATTATCCATCTGTTTTCGGATGCGGCCAGACTTTTCCAGAAAATACACAGTTTTCAAATGAAAATATGGTCAAAATTTTTCATTTTCATATCTTTTATTTATCTCAAAATTGCATTTTTCGAGCTCTACAACTTCCCAAATTTTCATCCAGATTCATAATATGGTTCTGGAGTTAGAGCCGTTTGATTGACCTACCATAAGAAAAAAATCCTAAAAAAGGTAAAAGCCCACCTGGTGACATTCGCCAACATTTTTCATTTCTGATTTTATCCAAAATTTCTTCCTACATTCATAGTACAGACCATGAGTGAGCATCTGAAACAAATTCGACATCGATCGGCAATCCCGATCAATTTTGAGAACGATTTACTTTTTGCCTTTCTTACTAAAGAAAGGTATAGGTTTTACTTTAAGCCAGGACGTCATTTCCAGCTTCGTTAATATGTCGATTCAGCATGAATTTTAATCCGAAAAATCGCTAAAAAAATCACACTGCATCGATTTTCGACGCTCTATCGATTCACCTTGATAGAACTCGTCTATCTCGAACCCTCGAATTTTGAGAAAATAAATTCCGTGGAGGTCGAGTGATGTTCGTATGTGGTAAAATTTTGCAAAATTTTGTGTCGCGCCGTTCTCAGCTCCCATAAATCCGATTTCAATTCTCCCAAATGCAGATGAAAGCTAGTGTGCTGAACCTGGGCGAGTTGCCGTGCAAATTTCGAATTATCCATCTGTTTTCGGATGCGGCCAGACTTTTCCAGAAAATACACAGTTTTCAAATGAAAATATGGTCAAAATTTTTCATTTTCATATCTTTTATTTATCTCAAAAATTGCATTTTTCGAGCTCTACAACCTCCCAAATTTTCATCCAGATTCATAATATGGTTCTGGAGTTAGAGCCGTTTGATTGACCTACCATAAGAAAAAAAATCCCTAAAAAAAGGTAAAAGCCCACCTGGTGACATTCGCCAACATTTTTCATTTCTGATTTTATCCAAAATTTCTTCCTACATTCATAGTACAGACCATGAGTGAGCATCTGAAACAAATTCGACATCGATCGGCAATCCCGATCAATTTTGAGAACGATTTACTTTTTGCCTTTCTTACTAAAGAAAGGTATAGGTTTTACTTTAAGCCAGGACGTCATTTCCAGCTTCGTTAATATGTCGATTCAGCATGAATTTTAATCCGAAAAATCGCTAAAAAATCACACTGCATCGATTTTCGACGCTCTATCGATTCACCTTGATAGAACTCGTCTATCTCGAACCCTCGAATTTTGAGAAAATAAATTCCGTGGAGGTCGAGTGATGTTCGTATGTGGTAAAATTTTGCAAAATTTTGTGTCGCGCCGTTCTCAGCTCCCATAAATCCGATTTCAATTCTCCCAAATGCAGATGAAAGCTAGTGTGCTGAACCTGGGCGAGTTGCCGCGCAAATTTCGAATTATCCATCTGTTTTCGGATGCGGCCAGACTTTTCCAGAAAATACACAGTTTTCAAATGAAAATATGGTCAAAATTTTTCATTTTCATATCTTTTATTTATCTCAAAAATTGCATTTTTCGAGCTCTACAACCTCCCAAATTTTCATCCAGATTCATAATATGGTTCTGGAGTTAGAGCCGTTTGATTGACCTACCATAAGAAAAAAAATCCCTAAAAAAAGGTAAAAGCCCACCTGGTGACCTTCGCCAACATTTTTCATTTCTGATTTTATTCAAAATTTCTTCCTACATTCATAGTACAGACCATGAGTGAGCATCTGAAACAAATTCGACATCGATCGGCAATCCCGATCAATTTTGAGAACGATTTACTTTTTGCCTTTCTTACTAAAGAAAGGTATAGGTTTTACTTTAAGCCAGGACGTCATTTCCAGCTTCGTTAATATGTCGATTCAGCATGAATTTTAATCCGAAAAATCGCTAAAAAATCACACTGCATCGATTTTCGACGCTCTATCGATTCACCTTGATAGAACTCGTCTATCTCGAACCCTCGAATTTTGAGAAAATAAATTCCGTGGAGGTCGAGTGATGTTCGTATGTGGTAAAATTTTGCAAAATTTTGTGTCGCGCCGTTCTCAGCTCCCATAAATCCGATTTCGATTCTCCCAAATGCAGATGAAAGCTAGTGTGCTGAACCTGGGCGAGTTGCCGCGCAAATTTCGAATTATCCATCTGTTTTCGGATGCGGCCAGACTTTTCCAGAAAATACACAGTTTTCAAATGAAAATATGGTCAAAATTTTTCATTTTCATATCTTTTATTTATCTCAAAATTGCATTTTTCGAGCTCTACAACCTCCCAAATTTTCATCCAGATTCATAATATGGTTCTGGAGTTAGAGCCGTTTGATTGACCTACCATAAGAAAAAAATCCCTAAAAAAGGTAAAAGCCCACCTGGTGACCTTCGCCAACATTTTTCATTTCTGATTTTATTCAAAATTTCTTCCTACATTCATAGTACAGACCATGAGTGAGCATCTGAAACAAATTCGACATCGATCGGCAATCCCGATCAATTTTGAGAACGATTTACTTTTGCCTTTCTTACTAAAGAAAGGTATAGGTTTTACTTTAAGCCAGGACGTCATTTCCAGCTTCGTAAATATGTCGATTCAGCATGAATTTTAATCCGAAAAATCGCTAAAAATCACACTGCATCGATTTTCGACGCTCTATCGATTCACCTTGATAGAACTCGTCTATCTCGAACCCTCGAATTTTGAGAAAATAAATTCCGTGGAGGTCGAGTGATGTTCGTATGTGGTAAAATTTTGCAAAATTTTGTGTCGCGCCGTTCTCAGCTCCCATAAATCCGATTTCGATTCTCCTAAATGCAGATGAAAGCTAGTGTGCTGAACCTGGGCGAGTTGCCGCGCAAATTTCGAATTATCCATCTGTTTTCGGATGCGGCCAGACTTTTCCAGAAAATACACAGTTTTCAAATGAAAATATGGTCAAAATTTTTCATTTTCATATCTTTTATTTATCTCAAAATTGCATTTTTCGAGCTCTACAACCTCCCAAATTTTCATCCAGATTCATAATATGGTTCTGGAGTTAGAGCCGTTTGATTGACCTACCATAAGAAAAAATCCTAAAAAAGGTAAAAGCCCACCTGGTGACCTTCGCCAACATTTTTCATTTCTGATTTTATTCAAAATTTCTTCCTACATTCATAGTACAGACCATGAGTGAGCATCTGAAACAAATTCGACATCGATCGGCAATCCCGATCAATTTTGAGAACGATTTACTTTTTGCCTTTCTTACTAAAGAAAGGTATAGGTTTTACTTTAAGCCAGGACGTCATTTCCAGCTTCGTAAATATGTCGATTCAGCATGAATTTTAATCCGAAAAATCGCTAAAAATCACACTGCATCGATTTTCGACGCTCTATCGATTCACCTTGATAGAACTCGTCTATCTCGAACCCTCGAATTTTGAGAAAATAAATTCCGTGGAGGTCGAGTGATGTTCGTATGTGGTAAAATTTTGCAAAATTTTGTGTCGCGCCGTTCTCAGCTCCCATAAATCCGATTTCGATTCTCCAAATGCAGATGAAAGCTAGTGTGCTGAACCTGGGCGAGTTGCCGCGCAAATTTCGAATTATCCATCTGTTTTCGGATGCGGCCAGACTTTTCCAGAAAATACACAGTTTTCAAATGAAAATATGGTCAAAATTTTTCATTTTCATATCTTTTATTTATCTCAAAATTGCATTTTTCGAGCTCTACAACCTCCCAAATTTTCATCCAGATTCATAATATGGTTCTGGAGTTAGAGCCGTTTGATTGACCTACCATAAGAAAAAAATCCTAAAAAGGTAAAAGCCCACCTGGTGACATTCGCCAACATTTTTCATTTCTGATTTTATTCAAAATTTCTTCCTACATTCATAGTACAGACCATGAGTGAGCATCTGAAACAAATTCGACATCGATCGGCAATCCCGATCAATTTTGAGAACGATTTACTTTTTGCCTTTCTTACTAAAGAAAGGTATAGGTTTTACTTTAAGCCAGGACGTCATTTCCAGCTTCGTTAATATGTCGATTCAGCATGAATTTTAATCCGAAAAATCGCTAAAAAATCACACTGCATCGATTTTCGACGCTTCGTCGCCAAGTTGTCAAGTTGAGCTTCGAATACTGGCGCGAGAATGCTGGCGCATATGTTTCGGCTCGACTTATACTTGTTCGTAGTAGCTTGTCTACCGATGTTTCCTTCAACATGTAAGATATCGTAGCTTTTCGGTTTCTTTTGCTCTGTCCGTTTTTGCATAACTGTCCAATGTTTATGCAAAACTTTTGACATAGGACATTCATCCGGGTACAAACAATTTGTTTCCCGTGTGCTCCTAAAATCGCCTTTAAGTAGGCTTCATTTGGTCGTGATTTCGTTAGTTTATTTAACAGAGTTCATTGGATTCCAATAGGAGCTTTCGAAGTTCTAAGCTTTATATCGTTTTCAAAGTTTTCAATACTCGCGACGCCAATGGCTATCTACCTAAGGTAATGCGATTGAGTGTGTAAGCGGTTGTAAAAATATATATCTCTGACTCTCTCACTTTCGTAGACGCTGAATGGCAAGCTTCCACTGAGCGGTTAACTCGGTTTTGCTTTGCACCTGCTTTGTTCGGTTTTGGGCTCGTACCAAAACTAGAAAACCAAAACCGCGGTGTGTGTCGTCACTTGCGCATTGGAAGCTAAGAATTTGTACGATTAAAAATATTCGATTGGTGAAAATTGCGTTTTCAATTTCTTTTAGAAAACACATCATTAATAATACCTTGCCTTCATCATAAGATTTTTTGTATCAAGTTAATGTTGTGAATTGAGAGAAGTTATATTCTTTAGTAAGAAAGGCTCTATCTCACCCCTGGTGGGATTAAATCGGGTTTTTGGAATTGTTTTAAATAATGAAAAAACTTACAAAAATATTCCAACCATCAAGAATGGTTGGGAAGAATGGAAAATCTCTACAAATATTTATTGAAGTCAAACTTTTTTTTCTCATATTTGAAAGAATGGAAAAACTCACAAGAATTCGTTGATTTGGAAAATAGAAATAATAATAATAACTAATATGTTTTTCCTAGAAATCAGACTTTTTTAAGAACTGAAAAATCTATTAACATATTTTTAGAAGTGATACTTTTTCTATTCTAAAGAACTGCCCACTAAGAATATTAGCTCGAGACTCGAGTCAATTTAGGCTCGAGCTTGAGCCAAATCCACTCGAAGCTCGAGCCAAATTTGGCATGGGAGATTTTAGTAGAACTTTTATCAAATATTCAGGTAGTTTTTTTGGACCTCAATATTTTTAACCATAAAAGCCCAACTAATATTTTTTTTTTAAACGTGGCACTCTAAAATTGGTTCAGGCGTTCCGGAAATATGTTTTTTTCTTCAAAATTGTGGATTTTGCAAAAATCGACGGAAAACATTATTCATGTACCACCCTAATCGCCCAACAAAAAAATAATACTTCCCGGAATTCCTGATCTCTAAAATTGCTTCCTTTAAATTTGTAAATTTTCCGAGAATTCCCCAAATTGAAGCTGAAGTATACATTTTCCTAACGTTTTGGCACCAATGCTTTATAAATATACAAGAAAAATTAACGAGAGAACTATATTCGATTTTATTCATTTCAATCGACTGTTTATATCAAACTAATCAGCTTGGTAAATTGCATGTCATGGTTTGATTTACATAATATTTGTTTCTGAAGCATTCACAACTGGGAACAGATCTTGCTTATTTGTTCGGCAACAAAAATAACGCTATAAGGAAATGAAATTAAACTTTTTTACTTTTGGTAACCTTTTTTAACAAAAAATTGCGTTATTTCATTCGAAAAGATAAGATATTAACGCCTTCTGCCAAGATCAAAATTGAGATATTACTAATCTTTGTTTGCCGTGACCAAGTTGGATGAAATTTGAATTGATCTTTTTTCAAACCACTTTTTGCATTATGATAACTCTATTGAGCTAAGTCATTTATTACACAAATTTCAATTGATGTTTAGATCCGGAATAAAAAAGTATATAAATATCACTTAAGTGGCCATATCTCGAGACAGGGTTGCCAGGTCATCAATGTTTTGGACTCGTTGGAAAGGTCTTTTCATAACCTAACTACCTACGGGACGGATGGTGGATCCGGACATAGTTTACATACATTTAAGTGAGATCCGGCTTCAAAAAAGTACATAAATGTCACTTAAGTGACCATATCTCGAGACAGGGTTGCCAGATCTTCAATGTTTTGGACTCGTTGGATAGGTCTTTTGATAAACTTCACTACAAAAAATATGAGCGATATTTTGTTTTCCTAGGTACGATTAAAAAGACAGCATACAACATTAGAATTTGTATTTTTTCTTAAAGTTCTATGATTTTTAACAAGCAGTTAAGCCATTAATTAATCATCAGACTCATCGATACAATTTTGTTGCATAATATAAATCAGAAGCGGGATAAGAATAGAGAGAATAGCTCTACAAAAATTAAATGGAAGAATAAACCTCTCGCGGGTGAACCACCATGAAATTGTGTTCATTTGTTCATTTCATCCCGTTGAGAGGCAAATGACCATCTCACATTCATTGAACTTTGATGGCCGATACGGCGAAGGCGCGGATCGATATGTCAAATGTCTTGGGTTCGAGTCTCGACATCGGCACTTTTTTTTGGTTGATGAACTGTTTTGAAAATGAACCTATGAGAATAACGCTCTCGTCAATCTCGGGATTTATCCTCTGTGTCCGTTTACAGTGCCTCCATACTACCAGATTGTGTTCCTTATTCTCTCGGATGGCGCTGCCCACTTGTGGGTGTAGGAATTTTGTCTTCTTTCCTTATTTAGTAATTGAGTTTTTCGAATTACTAAATAAGGAAAGGAGCCAAAATTCCTAGAATATAGGAATTTCGTACTTTTTTTATTTCAGTGTATTTTTTTTCTTTTCAAAAGGTCCTATCTAAACCTTTTTTTTAAATTACTCTTGATTCATGGTTATTTTGTTCAAGAATGTTTGAAACTATTTTTACCGTAAACTGGGGTCAATCGGGACACATGGGGCGAATTGGGACAGCAGTTTTAATCATGTTGGAGCACAATATTTTGATTTTTCTGGTTGGTTTCGGTTAGAACATACTCAGGCCAACAAAATGTGTACATCCATTTCCAAATTTATAAGCTTTAATGCTCAAAACTGTCCCTTTTTCAGACTGAAGTCCCGATTCACCCCAGATTACGGTATGATTTTTTCCCGGGCTAAGGAATGTGTAGCTTTATTGATGATTCCTGTCTGACATTTCGAATAGATTTAAGTTTTGAACTTTTTGTTTTTTCTCTCGCTCTTGTGAATCTAACTTTGGCTCCGATTCCACAGCCATTAGTAACCTCTGCATTCATTTCAAGTATTATTTTTTTCTAATCTGTTGAATGATTTGTTGGCATTTTATCTAATTTCTGGTAAATCTCTTAAATCTTAAAAATCCATGTGAATCTTTTAAGCAACTAAATTCTTTTTTGAAAATTTTTGTATCGAATCAACGCAAATTGCAATAAAAATTCTTAAAGCCAATTAAAATTTTGAATTTTAAATCTCAATAAATGAAGAACCAAAAAATCCCCAATCCTTCTAGCAGTTCCAATCTTGTTTACCTCCACCGAGAGATAGCCGCCCCCACGCATTCTCGCCGGACGGGGTAAAGCCTAATAACATCAATCTACATGGCAGAGGGAAGAAGGAGTGAGGGTCGTCCAGGGGACGCCATACCGAAACCGGAGACCCCCAAATACTGCTGGCCCGGAGTCGTGTAGAAAATTGATGGAAAAATTGGGTCCGACGTCATGGCGATGACCTTCGGCCTGCCCGGAGGGATGACGGTGTAGTCCCGCGTCAAGTGTCTTCTTTTTTGGATAGAGAGGTGGGAATTCACCGGGATCAAACAAACCACTTATCTTTGGTGTGGGGTTGTTTGAGGATATTTTTTTTGTTAGAAAAGGATACGGTGGGATAAAGCCTGACAATTTACTTGGAAGAACGATTCCAAGACTAAATAAATGATGATCTGAACTGGGACATGCGTTTCAGGTAGGGCATTACTGGATTTAAAGATGGAAGAAAGTATTTTACTTTGTCTTCCAAGAATTGTAAAAAGATTTAACCCGTTGCCAAATTTTGCTGTTCAATTCCTAAAAGTCAAATAACAACTTGAATTATGGAGCAACTCCCGGTCCCAGAAGGCAGCAAAACATAACCAAACACATTTCCAGAAGAGACGAAGAAAGTTCAAAGTTTACTTTACTTCCTTTTTTTGCTCGTCGTAAAGTTTCGCAAAAATCGCGCCGGCAGCAAACGGTACAAGTCTTGGGAAATATTGCGTTGAAAATTCTCGAGACGATTTTACAACTCAAATCGAAATTTTATTCAAGAGCAATTCAAGCTAAAGATCATCATAACAAATTTCTTTAAAACCAACATCCGATTTTTCTCAGTGTCTTTTCTCCTCTGTTAACCTGTTGTGAATGTTCACAAACTGTGATGACACACGTGAACAACTCGATCGATTGCTGCAAAGTTTTTGCTGTTTGTTTTCGCTCTGCTCGTTCGTAGCACTTCCTTTTTTCCAATAATATTTTGATGACGTCAACCGGAACGACCAAATTCGATGGAAATATTAATTAAATTAAAGTTTTTAACGCTCGCTTGTGTTGCTCTTCCGGGGAAATGGAAGTTTGGAAAGTTTTGTTTGCGTTGTATTTCTTTTGTCCGGGCAATGTTTGAGCGAATTATTAAAAAATAAATAAAAGTTAGCCGGGATTTCATTTGCCTTGAGTAATTATTTAATCGCAAAAGCAAAAGCAAAAGCAAAAGCAAAAGCAAAAGCAAAAGCAAAAGCAAAAGCAAAAGCAAAAGCAAAAGCAAAAGCAAAAGAAAAAGCAAAAGCAAAAGCAAAAGCAAAAGCAAAAGCAAAAGCAAAAGCAAAAGCAAAAGCAAAAGCAAAAGCAAAAGCAAAAGCAAAAGCAAAAGCAAAAGCAAAAGCAAAAGCAAAAGCAAAAGCAAAAGCAAAAGCAAAAGCAAAAGCAAAAGCAAAAGCAAAAGCAAAAGCAAAAGCAAAAGCAAAAGCAAAAGCAAAAGCAAAAGCAAAAGCAAAAAGCAAAAGCAAAGCAAAAGCAAAAGCAAAAGCAAAAGCAAACAATCTTCGGTAAAACTCACTCTCGAGAGTAAAGCAATTATTTCGCCTCTGAGCTTTAATCCTTCGATTTTTCTCTTAGTTATCGGGAGCTTTCTCCCTTTACCCACACAGAAACACACACAGTCAGGCACTTTTGTGACGACTGAGTGACGATGATGGTACATTATATTGCTTTCTCTTACACGACACTGCCGTTGTCGTACCCCCCTGAGGGAGTGAGGCTAGGGTGACCTTTTTTAGAACTTTTTTTTTTTAGGGGTTTTTAGTTCGTAACAATCAACTGTTTATTTTTTACTGTGCTCTTCTTTTATGTTGTTTTCAATTATTATTTCCTAAGTTTATAATTTTGACTTGCTTTTTCCGTTTTATTTTTGTTCCAACAGTATTTTCGTAGCTATTTTTTTGTGTGAGTTCTGAAGATTTTCCTTCTTTTTTCCTTCAAAATTTCCACCCTGGTCACCCTAACTCCGTTCCCAACTGTATATGTGCTGTTTCAATCCAATCACGGAAACTTTCCGTCACTTGGTCCCCCCCCCCCCAGTCAGTGCACGGGTGCTGAGTAGCCTGCAGACATTGCGCGTTCTGGGGACGGGACGACGACGACGACAAGAGTTGTAATATCAGAACACGGTCGGATGGGTTCTCGGAAGTGTCGACAATTCGGACGAGTCGAGTCGCGCGCCGTCTGAGAACGTTCCGGAAAGCTTCCGTTCTGGGGACCATACTTGGGATTAATGTTATTATTGGCTTTCTCCAGCGGCCAAGAAGTGGTGGTGTTGGTTTATTTTTCCAGTGCTCGACTTCTCTCGTACAATTGTCGGAAAGGATAATATTTTGCTGTTTGAATAGTGGTTCTGGAGAAACGATATCGGTGCCCGATATCACCAACACAAAGTAATAATATAGCCTCCGATGGTGAAATAACAACTTGAAGGAAACAATTTCGTCTTTCGTGGAAGTCAGAAATTCAATCAGTAATTTCGCCAAGTTTTTCAAATAATTTAACGAGAAGTATTACAAAATAATTTGCCGTTTACAAATTATTTTAACATAAGTTTTGTTAAATTTATGAGACATACATTTTTTTATCTATTTTCGTCACACTTTGTAACAAAAATAGATTGTAGCCTAAATGTATGCAGCTTTCGGCGCAATAAAAACGTGTAGAGATTTTAAATTTGTTTGATCTCTCACTTCCCGATCCCAAAACCCCAAAACCAAATAAACCCGGATCGAAACCCCTGCCGGGTTACGTTTGCTGATTGAAACAAAGTGCCCTCTTCATCATCAAGCCTTGCTGGCCCGGCTGTAACCGGTTCCGGTAACCGCAACACAACCGCCACCCTTATTCGTGGCGGCTTCGACAGAAATCGTTCGGAATCAATAAAAATCTAAATTAAGTGCCTCATCACTTAATAAAATCGAAAATGGCGATGCGTCCCGGCGGCAAGTTGGCCATATCCGGAGGCCGCGGGGTGATGATGATCCGGACGGGGGCCCCCAACCCTGTGGACTCTGCGATGGAAAGGATAGTTTTTTTTTGCGTTTTGACGCATTGACTTTGTGGCTGTTGGGTTTTTGCTTTCAGGGGATTGGCAAAAGGATGGCACGTTGCGGCTTTAAGGGATAGCTCAGCTGGCAAAATATTTACCAAAGGACGACAGTAGAAAAAAAAAAGAATTTCAGGATATTGATACGTCTTTCATATAAAATTTGAGAAATTTTTTAATTAGCAGGATATTTTAGAAATCATTGTAAATGATTATTTATTTATGATAATCTAAGCAACAGTTTTTATAAAGTTTTCTCAAATTGAACAATTTTTACAACTGTTTGAAAACAAAGATAAATAATATCTAGAATTTACTAATCAGAGTTTTCGTTATGTTATTGGTTATTATTTCTGTAATAATACTTGTGTTTAAGAGGTTATCTTGATCATTTCATGAAAAGCTTCACTTATTAATATTTTTCTTTTATAATATTTGAAATAGGTTTTTTTTCTCATTATTTTTTAAATTATTTTCTTATAGTATAAGAATATTTATTTTTTTGCCAGGTTTGTGTGTTATATTTTTTCCAGACTTCTTTCACTAGAAAGCAGTGATTCAAAAGTACATAACTTGAAGTAAGGTTGCCAGATCTTCATTTAAAATGTCTTACGGTTATTTCAATTCAATTCAATTCAATTTATTTTGTCAGTAAATAATCAATTTACAATTCCGTATTTCTTATAACCTAATAGAGTTTTGGAGTTCCTTTCAACTATGGTTTACACGATAATTCATTTTGATGTAATTGGATATTCTAACAATGGATTTGGCAAGAGAAGGAAAAATTAAAAAAAAAGCTTCTAGATTTGCTAAGGAAAAGGATAGAAATAGAAAAGCTTAAAACTAAATCACAGTATGTTTTGTCTATTGACGTCGAAAAACTTCGCTGCACAAGGCAGCTTATCCGTTGTAGATGTACTTCATCATAAGCTCACTGAGAGCTTGGAATTGTTCTGCCTTGTTTCGGCAGGCACGAAAGCGCGTGAGCATCTCTCCAGCAAGGGCGAAAAACTCAGGAAGCGTGAAGAGATCATCACCGGTAACATCAGCTTGTCCCGGAGGAGAACCACCCCCAGAAGCGGCTACTCTAGCGTACGAACCTCCCCAACCGGGAGGGAACGCTGGTTTGGTCTTACGGTTATTTAATTAATGATAGGTGAGATAATAAATCGAGACAGAGTTTTCATTATGTTGAGCGAGAACTAACCTATTAAAGCACATAAATGTAACTAAGGTGGTCATAGCTTGGGATAGGATTTCCAGTTTTTCAATTTTTTACATTTTTTGAGATGGTATTCAACAATCTAACCAATGATTGATCGGGTGATAGATCCGAACAAAGTTTTCGTAAAGATAGGTAAGATTCTGTTTAAAAAAACGTACTCACAAGATCTTCACAATTTTATATCACTGAGAAGATCCATCGATTACCGAACCATGTTTCTGTTTTAAATAATTATATAAACTCATAGAAGTTCAAAATATGACCTAGATATCGATATTTTAAAACTTTGGCTCAATTCCGGGGGAGATTCAGATTCAGCAGAAAATATTACATATAAAAAACCTATAGTTGGACAATTTTCGAACTTCGTGAGGGTGGTCCCACACACTCTGAACTTGAAAAATGCACGTAATAAAATTAAGATACCTACCTAAAGTTTAAATGAAAATACTCCTGATGCAACCTGGCGCTTAAAATTTGGCATCTTTTTAAATTAAAAATTGCTGTTACTTTTGACCATTGAGTCCAACATTATTTTTTCAAAGACAAAAAGGTTTTTTTAAGCTCAGAAAATCACTTTTCAGTAAAACTTTACCCTGAATTGTTACGCTGAAAAACGGATTTTTGGTGTCTTTGATAAGGTTGCTTGGATTGGCATGTCTAACAATTTTTTAAGGAGATAAAAAAATATGCCAAAAAAATCCCGGAAATTAAGATTTTCAAAAAAAACCTTCATTAACCACCCTAATTTTCAACCAAGCCAAAAATTGTCTCTTTCCATTTGCAACAACTTTTGTAATGACACCAAAGCCCCCCTTTTTTTTGAAAATCAATTTTCCACTGAGTGCACCTATTCCGGGAATTCCTGGGATTACAATCCCGGATAATTTTTTTTTGAAAACTGGAAATTCCCGAGTCCCGGGAATTTATAAAGGTTTTGTCCTGGTTTTTTTTTCCAAAAATTGAAAAAATAATAAAAATTTCGAAAATAATTTCGTATCATAACATTTTTTTTGTCATAAATCATATTTAAAGAAATTTGTTAAAATTATAGTTTGCAGAACGAAAAAATGCGAATATTTTAAAAAATACTGGGAATTATATAGGGGAGAGTGGGGAGACTTGATCCCCGGGGAGACTTGATCCCAAGCCTGTATCTCGTCAGCATGTGGGTAAAACAATTAGCTGTGTTCTAGAAAGTTGTGCGAAATTGACTAAAACTCATTGTAGAAAACAAAGAAAAAAATAAAAATGTTTAGATTGAGTTACACACATTTTTCGAAGAAGTGCTGCAAAAACTTCCAAGAGATCTTTTTCTTTGTTTTGATAAGTATAGAAAATACTCAAAATTATTCAAAAAATATTTTTATACATGAATTGTTTGATAAACATATCAACTCCAAAACCCTTACACATTTGACGTTAAATTTATCGTCATACTATTTTACAATCAATTGTTTAAAAGTGCGTTTAGGGAGACTTGATCCCTGCATTTTACAGTCACTGGAATCAGCCTCAAGATTAAATAATATGGCTGGGTTTTCGTACGTAGTTTCCTTTAGTATAGTTGTACATAACTAACTGCAGTTTGAACCATTTTTCAAAAGTTTTGTAAACAAAAATTACCAGCTTTTGTAAACATGCTCAATTTTGGTCTGAAAAAGAAAATTTTAAGTTTTTAAATATTTTACATGCTAAACTTGTTATATTTTGAACACAAACGTACAGGTTTAATTTGAAATTGCTGTATCTTATAGAAAATTAAAAGTTTGGATTAATAAGAAACATTTTGCTTAAGATTTCTTCAAAATGTTGAAAGGGGGATCAAATTACCCCCAACGTTTTGAAAATGCCGGTTTAAAATATTTTTTTAAAACGCTTATCATTATTCTAAGAGTTTATCTGATGAAATACCCTTATCAGCCAAACATAGTTGAATGTTTAAGCTTTCAATTCATGCAAAAAGATCATAGTTTTGTGAGAAATTGACAAAGTTTTGTGCGATACAAAAAA
Organism: Culex quinquefasciatus; assembly: GCF_015732765.1. Classification (NCBI taxonomy): domain Eukaryota; kingdom Metazoa; phylum Arthropoda; class Insecta; order Diptera; family Culicidae; genus Culex; species Culex quinquefasciatus. Next base: position 82,856,372 of record NC_051861.1, on the reverse strand, counting down.
GGGGATCAAGTCTCCCCACTCTCCCCTAACGATGATTTTAAATTTGAAAAAAAGTCATCAATATTAATAAAAAAATTCGACGGTTTTGTTCGAACGCGAATCAGTTCAATACTCTGGAACAGATTCCGGAAGATCTGCAGATTGTATGGAAAAAGTTGCTTAAAATCAAATTTGGTCATAGGAGGCTGATAAGGCAAGAGCTAAAAACGTCAACAAATGAAAAAAGGAAAAGACGAAGTTTTTCGGGTAAGGCTTGTATTGTATATTTTTTCCTCAAAAACCGGCATCTAGGGCAAATTTGGACAAATGTAATGAATTAGCACATCGGCCGATTTAGACCATTTTTATTTTTTGTATTTTTTTATTTGTTTCAAACTTTGTGGGGGTCTTCCCTATAACCAAAGAAGCTATTTTGTGTCATTGGTTCACTCATACAAGTCTCCAATATTTAATGTTTGGCCCTTTTCAAATGTTAGTCTTGATTTAAAATATTTCAAAATATTTTTTTCGAAAAGATCGAAAAAAATAACGAATGTTTCAAGTTTTAACATTGAAAATCGAATCATTAGTTGCGGAGATATCGACATTAGAAAATGGTGGGTTATTTGGGTCACTCATGGTCACTATTCAAAAAAAACGAAAAACTAAAAATATTTCGCTAAAATCAAACTTTCGGTAGCTATAACTTGAATACAGAGCCCTTTATCAAAAAATCTGTAAAGTACTTTTCGATTGGAAATTCAATTTTACATTAAAAAATTAAGTCAAATTTGTTTTTGCGTTAAATTTCGATTTTTTTTCCAAAAATCACTTTTTTCAAAAAAGAAATATCTCAGCGGCAGATTTTTTGACCATGTTTCTCTATGGCTCAAAAGTTGCAGATTTTTGTCCCCTAAAACATATAAAAAAATCTTGAAAATCAAAAAATACGTATTTTGGGAAATTCAGGTTTTGTGAAAAAAAAGTTGATTACAAAATCTGCAATTGTTTTTTTCCGAGTACCTATTTTTTCTCAAAAGTCCTCAACAATACCTACAACTTTGCCGAAGACACCAAATTGATCAGAAAATTCACTCAAAAGTTACAGCTGTTTGAATATTTACGTACCATTTTTGTATGGACAGCAGCCAAAATTGTATGGAGACTTGTACGGGTGAACCAATGACACAAAATTGGTCATAAGGAAGACCCCCACAAAGTTTGAGCCAAATAAAAAAAATACAAATAAAATCCATTTCCGGATTTGGTAGAGAATTGCTCAGCTGTTGAAGCCACAGTTTTTGCACAATGTTTTGATTTTTTAGATTTATTTCGGTAAAAACAGGTACATAGCAAAACAATTAGTCAATCGATTTCTAAATTTGAATCTTCTGTCTCTATTCATACTGTAGTTTCGGTTTGCACAGTTTTCCCAGAAAATTGGTAGAATATAATTTATTTAAAATATCAAATCCTCAACTTATCTTAAATTTGAAATTGACCGGAGTCATTTTATTTGATACATTATTTAAGGCAATAGAAATTAATTTATTAGAAAGTTATTAAAAATTTTAATCACATTGATTAAAAAAATGGTTTAATTGAATCCTTTTATAAGTTTTTCTAAACTTGATCGCTTTTTAAAAACTATGGCTGATTTTTAAATCATGGCTTTGTTTTTAAGGAAAGCTTTCACCCTTACACCTTTATTTCCATAATAACTTTACCGGAAATAGTTTTCCACTGTGCACATCGACCAGACAGAGCGAATGTCTGTTTTTGTTGTGGTGTGCCTTGGCCTTTTCAATTTTTCCGCTTCTTTTTTTTATGTCCCTTTTCCCCTATATGGAAGAGACCACACTGAAAGGTACAAATTACCATATTGGATCGTCTTCCGGGTGGTTTGGCTTTCCCTCCCCCCCCCCCCACAACCACTTTTACATCTGCGTCGCCGTTTCTGTTTTTCTTTCCGTTTAACATTCCGGGTTTGTCTAGGCGGACGCTACTGCTGTTGTTGGGAAATTGATATTCCGAAAGGTCCTGGCAGGCATGTGGGCTGGTGGGGGTTAGGGACTTGAATATGAAATGCCCGGCTGATGAGGAGAAAATGGATTCTCGACCAACTCCCTCCCGGAGCTGATGGAATGGAGTGATTCCACTTTGTGGAAAATGATTTTTATTGCACTGCAAATTGTTACTTTCTCCCCTTTTCTTTTGACTTTTTTTTGTGTTGCTCACTTTGTGATCGATAGGGGAATACACGATGTCGGTGACTTTCATTGGCCTCACTGATTGTGGCCGATGAGGACACGCTTTTTTGAGGTTAGGTGGAAAATTGTGGAATTTTAGGATTTCTCAAGCATGGTTTCATACATTTTAGGAAAAGAAAATATACGAGTTGCGTCTTTGTTCGCGTGGAAAACGACAACATGGTTGGTAAAGTTGGACGACTCCAGGAATTCGTAACGTTTGGGAAAATATTTATTCAAAGAATTCAAACATAACTGTCTCTTCTAGGGAGCAAGCTTCCCTGCTTGGAATGGCAGTTTGGCGCGAGAGTGAGACATTTGAGTAACTTTTTTCTATACTTTAATTTTGGAACAGGGAAAGCTTTGTAAACTACCGTGCGTCTCCATGTTTTTTTTGACAACCGGGTTAGAACAAGGGAGAAGCACTATACTTTTTGATTCAGCAATACCTTTCTGTTAACTTATTTATTATTATAATATTTAGGTTGATTTTTCTTAGCGTTAACAACTCAACCTAACAACTCAACTAGATACGAAAATCTTGCTACGTTTGATTTAATCCACATTTGTTTCATTGTATAGCAAAATGGATCTTACAATAATTTGTAATTTTTCACGTTTTCCTCATTAAAATTTCGGAAACATATTTTTTTTTCAGCTTTAGAATATTTTGTAAAATTTCCCTGATTTGAAAGGAAGTTGGACCACAAATTTCAAACATCTCATCATCCTGGCAAAAGGAACGCCCACAAGAATATCACCCTGTTACCCCTGCGGCGAAAAAAAACCAAGCTAGAGTCTCTCTGATGTCATGATATGATGCGATGACGGTCGGTAGACTGCTGCAGTTGGTTGGCTTGCCAAGGATATCATGTTTTTGTGTGCTCTGGACCTCTTGATGTGGAATTACTGCGCTAAAAAAAAAAAACTTCAAAAATTACGGACAGAGGCTTCAGCTTAGGTGGGAAATCTACCGGAAAAGTTGGCTGGATTAACTCTTCTATCGTTGTCTAATTTATTTTTATTCGGAATTATTTTTGGATATTAATCCAGCTTTTACATTTCACTGAAATTTTTCGATTGCCTTTGTAGTTTTCACCTTAGCACAACAAAAACGTTCAATATTACACCCATTTAATATGTCAGTCTAGATTCCAAAATTTTAAAATAGTAGTTTATGCAACAAGTTGCAAAAAGAGGATTTTTTCAGCACGAGTCGTACATTTATCCAACGAGGTTCACCGAGTTGGATAAATACGAAGAGTGCAGAAAAATCAAGTTTTGCAAAGAGTTCCATAAACTACTATTTTGCAATTCCATCGTGAAACTATTTACTTTTCCTGTCATTCTTGAACGACGAAATAGCCTACTTTTCTGTACCAAAACTAACAGAATCGAATAGCAACACTTTTCAAAATAAATGCTGAGAAGTTCTACTTTTCAGCACTCAAATGGGTGCTGAAAAGTTGATCTTTTCAGCACTTGTTTCGAAAAGTAACTCTTTTCAACATTTTTTTACAATTACGTCGTGAAACTGTTTACTTTCCCTATCATTCTTGAACGACGGAAAAGCCTACTTTTCCCTACCAAAAATAAAAGCACTGAACATTTTTGTGATTTAAAAAATCTTTGAATAAATACATGAACATTTCACTTTACCTTCTGTTTAAAGGATGTTTTCCAAAACAGCAAAAAATGTATGGAACTCGTTGCAAAACTTGATGTTTTTATCACTCGTCGTGTTTATCCAACTCGGTGAACAATTGTATTGCAATCATGGACACTATTTTAAAAATTGAAAAAACGGAGATTTATCAGTATTCACAAATCTTTAAACTGCAAAATCTTAAAAATCATGCTTTTATCAAAAATACTGTTTGTTTGCAAATTTTTGAATTAATTCAATTCAATTCAATCTATTTCATCAGTAAATAATCAATTAACAATTCCGTATTTTTTATAACCTAATAGAGTTTTGGTTTCTTTCAACTATGATTTGTACTATAATTCATTTAGATGTAATTGGATATTCTAACAATGGATTTGACAAAAGAGAGAAAAAATAAAAAACCTTCTAGATTTGCTAAGGAAAAGGATAGAAATAGAAAAGCTTAAAACTAAATCACAGTATGTGTTGTCTATTGACGTCGAAAAACTTCGCTGAACAAGACAGCATATCCGTTGTAGATGTACTTCATCATCAGCTCACTGAGAGCTTGGAATTGTTCTGCCTTGTATCGGCAGGCACGAAAGCGCGTGAGCATCTCTCCAGCAAGGGCGAAAAACTCGGGAAGCGTGAGGAGATCATTACCGGTAACATCAGCTTGTCCCGGAGGAGAACTGCCCCCAGAAGCGGCTACTTTAGCGTACGAACCTTCCCAACTGGGAGCGAACGCTGGTTTGGTCGATGGAACCGCTCCGCCACCAGCTGCTGCAGCGTTCGAGCACGAAGTCTTCAGAGGTTGGCGGGACGCTGGCGCGTTTTTCTTCTTGTCCTGCTGCTCGAGGTTCTTTTTTCGCGCAGCACAGCCACGGAAATTCACCGTGTGGTTTCCACCACAGTTCGCGCACTTGACGCGTGCTTTGTGCTGCTGGGCGTTTTCCCCCAGCTGGTCTTTCCGCGGAAGACTGCACCTTTCGGTGAAGTGGGTCTCGCCGTCTTCTTGAACCGTGTCCGAATTTTTTACAGCGGTGGCATTGGGCTGCGTCGGCGGGACTCTTCATATAGAATCGCCACGTCACAAAGAATCCGTCCAGGTCTTTGATCCGCCAAAGGTCCTGGATTTTGACGGACCCACGATCGAAATACAGGAGGTACAAGGTGTACGTACTTGTCACCGTTGTCGATTTCGAGAGCACCTTTATTTCTCGAGGCTTAACTTTGATGCCCGCCAGATTTTCATCCAGGCCGGAGATCGGGCGGTCCTGATATCCCTGAAGGACGATCTTCACTGGGACCTTCTCTGCCAGGTCAAATGTAAAAAACTTGAAGTTTCGCAACTTTAATTTCTTCACTATCAGGTCGAAAATAGATGAACTTCGCGGGTTTTTCTAGGCCACACTCGAACTGCCACGGCCACGGTGAGCAAATTACCTCGCCTAGAACGCCGATGAGTGGATACTGCGGAGATAGTCCGTAGAATAGAACTTTTGGAATACCGGCTACGGTGCCGACGCGATGTTCTATCAGGAACAGGACGAAATCGGCCATGGAGGTTCTAGCCAACGAATGTCCTAGAAGACTGACCGAAAGTAGCGAAAGCGACAGTAGTCTGGTGGACTTCATCGTTGTTGCGTGAGTGGCCTTAAAATCTAGCTCAGAGGGATGTTCTCATGTTCGCTGTAGATTCACTTTTCTGCTCTATTGCAATCTTGTCGCATCCTGTCGAGAAAACGTGTATTAAACGTGTATTAATGATTGACCTTGAATAAACAAAAACTAGAGCACGCAATATAAACAGTAACAAACACGTTTTGTTTGCATTGTCCCAAAGTTTGGCTGAATTTGGTTGCCCGAGTCCTCAGTTATGTTGTGTTAAATGTTTACGGTAGTCGGACATGTGCGTGTGTCAAATGCGTTCTGATCTTAATCCTCATTGGCCAGTTGTCGCACTTACGGAGTTTTTTCCGGTTTTGTTGAATATCTCAGGATTGAAATAATTTTTGGGGATCCAGAGACTCTGAAGGTCAAAGGAGAGGCATTGAAAGCTGCACAAAATGGCATCTTTATCTAACTTTGGCCCAAAATCGACGTGCGACAAGATGGTACGATCACGGTGAAATAAACTTTGACGTGCTAATTGTTTTTTCTCTGCTTCCGAGCAAAAACACTAAAACTGTTACCAAACACCCGCTCACTGCGAAACCATTTACACGCACAATTAAACCGCTCTGCGCTAAATTGTTTCTTATTTATTTACAATTAACTGCGATAAAGAAAAAAAAAACAAGCAGATGGAAAGCAAGCAAAATAAACTGTGTACAAACTGTGAACAACGAAGGAATAAGAAAAACAAAAGAAAACGAAACAATAGAGAAGTCTGCGCGCTGCTCCGAAAGAAACTGCGCTGCAACAAAGCTTCTATTGTTGTTTTTGTGTGCTGAGCTGCTCCTGACGACGACGACGTTGGTTAGCTTCTTTTTGAGAGTTTCACTTTTTTTTGTTCTTGTTTGTTCAGACAGAGGAACAATAAAAAAGGAAAAGAAAGATCGGAATGCGATAACGAGCAGCCAAATGCCTTTTTATTGTGTCTTGATTGTGGGTAATGTTTGCTGTGTGTAACGATTATGTCAACGCCTTTTTTCAGGTGAAAATGATGAATGATGCTGTTTTGCATAATACTCTTCGCATTAAAAACATTTTATTGTATCAATTTTGTAATTTATGCAATTTCGTTGCAATTCCAGTCATTCTCGAATGGCGAAAGCGAAAAAACAAGAACTGAAATATAAATTTTGGCATCCACTTGAGTGCTGAAAAGTCCAACCATGACAGCAAATATCATTCAAGTATGAAAAGAAAACGTTTGCACTGAATCAAATTGACCCAACTTGTTTTTTCATGTTTCTCGTGCTGGCAAAAAATCTTCTTTTTGCAACATGTTGCATAATCTACTGTTTTTGTTTAGTTGTCACTGGAATATCTCGTCACTGGCTGGTCGATTTTTACCGTATTGACCTCATTCGATTCGTCTTGGGTTCCCATAAGTCCCTATTGAAATTTAAAATATTTTATGTATAATGGGAGCAATATTCAATGTTTGGCCCTTTTTAAATGTTAGTCTTGATTTAAAAAATTTCAAAATATTTTTTTCGAAAAAATCGAAAAATTCCACGAATGTTTCATATTTTAACATTGAAAATCGGACCATTAGTTGCTGAGATATCGTCATTAGAAAATGGTGGGTTGTTTTGGTAAGGTTTAGAAAAATTCAATTTTCGTGTTTCTTTTTCTTGAAGCGGCTCTATCTCAGCAACCCGAGGTCCAATCTTCAATATTTCTTAGACAATTTTATAAAAAAATTCTGAACTTTTCAAAAAAATATTTTTAGAAATGGTCTCTCATGGTCACTATTTTTAAAAATCGAAAAACTGCAAATATTTCGCTAAAATCGAAATTTCGGGGTCTATATCTTGAAAACGGAGCCCTTTATCAAAAAATCTGTAAAGTACATTTCGATTGCAAATTCAATTTTGCATTAAAAAATAATGTCAAACTTGTTTTTGCATGAAACTTCGATTTTTTTTCCAAAAAACACTATTTTTTTCAAAAATTCATAACTCAGCGGCAGATTTTTGACCATGTTTCTCTATGGCTCAAAAGTTGCGGATTTTTGTCCCCTAAAACATATCAACAAATCTCGAATATAAAAAATACGTATTTTGGGAAATTGAGTTTAAGTGAAAAATAAGTTGATTACAAAATCTGCAATTGTTTTTTTCCGTGTACCTATTTTTTCTCAAAAGTCCTCAACAATACCTACAACTTTGCCGAAGACACCAATATGATCAGAAAGTTCACTCAAAAGTTACAGCTGTTTGAATATTTACATACCATTTTTGTATGAACAGCAGCCAAAATTGTATGGAGACTTCTATGGGTGAACCAATGACGCAAAATAGCTTATTTGGTCATAATGAAGGCCCCCACAAAGTTTGAGTCAAATAAAAAATACAAAAAATTAAAATGGTCGAAATTGGCTAATTTCGTAGAAAGTTGCTAAGGTTCTGAAATGATCTTTCTTGTGGATGAAGAATTTTCATGATCTGAATTGCTTATCTAAATTTACAAGCAGTTAAAAAAATCCGCTGAATTTACATAACCTCAATCAATTTCCTCACAGGTTTTTGCTTTCCTCACTCTGAGGGGAGGGATGCCATTTTTCTCAATTGTGGTGTCTGTATAATCTTGACAAAAAGTCTGTAGGTAGTCTGTTGTTTTACTCATCCTTTATTTTTGTTAGGACTTCTTAGGTACTGAGATCACGTTAGGGGCGCTTCATAAATCATGTGGACTCTTTAGGAGGGTTGGAATCACTCTATAAATGAGAAAAGGCACCATTCACCTATAAGATGGATTAAGTAACGTTTTTAAATTGCATACTTAAATGAGTTGCAAATTGCAGTTGTATCGAATTATACTTCTATTTTCAAAGAATCGATCAAGTTGATTATGACTTGATTTCATTTCATTTGTAGTACCGAGAATTTAAAAAGTCAGCTCGACTTTACTTCATAAAAAATTTAAAACGCTAAATTGCTTTATCAGCAAATAACCTAACCTAGCAATTACGACAAAAAAATCAAACACCTTCCACTGACAGCTTCTAAATCTAATACCCGCTTTCAGTTGTCACGTTTTGCCCTCTTTTATCAAAAGTTTTACGCCGAGGATGGCGCAAACAAAAAAAAAAACGTTTCTTAATCCACCATTAGGTGGGTGGTGCCTTCCTTACATTTACAAAGTAATAATGAAAATAAAGTTATGAAAAAAAATATATACCTGATACAGACTTTTCCAGAAAACATGCAGACTCTCATTTGAAGCAATGTGGCAACCGGGCGTTTCGCATCTGGCGCGACTCTCGCACGTAAACACAAAGACCCGGCATTTTGAGGTTATGCAAAAAATCACCCTTTTTTGTATCTACAAAAATCTCTTTCTTGGCATAACTTTTTAAATACTTTACTAAACAAAATAAAATTTAATAGGGTCTTAGGGGACCCCAAAACGATCAGAATAAGGCGGATCCGGCCAAAATCGGTTCAGTCAGTTCTGAGATAATCGTGTGGAAAAAAATCGTGTCTACACACATCCCCACAGACATTTGTTCAGAATTTGATTCTGAGTCGATAGGTATACTTGAAGGTATATCTAGGAGGTGTATTTAAGAAGTTCATTTTTCGAGTGATTTTATAGCCTTGCCTCAGTGAGGTGAGGAAGGCAAAAACGCCCCGCTCCCAGGAACAATGCCGGAACGTTCGCTGTGTGCCGTCAGTCGAACTGCATCACCCCCTCGGGAGGACACACCAGTTCATGTGTCATTTGGCATTAATTTTTCATTTCTCATTCAATGCGCACGTGGACCGACCGTAGGGATCGGACGCTGATGAAGGTCCTGTGCGCGGCCGGACAGGTTGTTCTTCTTTTCTGCTGCGTGGCATTGTATCAAACGATGGCACTGTTGAAACATTCTTTGTCCTAGAGTAGAGTTGGACATTAGGCCATTCGTCCCTTAGTGTTGGACATTAGGGTAATAACACATTTGACTAAACTTATATTAAACATTAGGGTAAAGATCCCTAGTGTTGAACATTTGAAGAAATGACCTAGAGTTGAACATAAATGTATTAATGCTCTTAAGACTTGGACCTAATGTCCTATAGAGAACTTCAGTATTGGACATTAAGTCAAATCGTCATCTGCTTGAACAATTACTCCAGTAATCAACATTTGGACATTAAGGTATTGTTTCCAATAATTAGACATTCCTACCCTAGAGTTGGACATTAGGTCATTCGTCGAATTATTTTATTTCTTCAAATTTTACTTGAAATTTGGATTCTTTAAGGAAAGAAATTTGTTTTTAACGCAAAATTTCCTCATTTTTTCACTGTTCAAAGGGTACAACCGTTGCGTTCCTCCACCCCCATATTCAACCGTTATCACTGAACCTGGCTGTCTATTACGGGGGTCGGCAATCCTTTGTGGGAGTTGAATACACCCCGCAAGTCCGGGACGGTTCCATTCCCGTCCCGTCCGAAGGAGTAATCCGTGGGTAATTGATGACGCCATTATTCATTTCAGCTTGGCGAACGGAAACGAAATTCCCATCCGAGGGCAGCTGATGATGATGTAAAACAGAACGATTGATGGTTCCGGATCGGGAATGTCCAAACGAAGACTATTTGGACCAACTGAGCTGAACTTTAAAAAAAAATACTTCACGCTAAACCCTTTCAGCTTCGTAAGCTCAAAAGTCAAGAGTTTTGCGAAATTAAAAGGCGCGGGGAAATTTGCATTGAAAAGAAAATACGCGAAACTAATCAAACGGATGCTCGGGGTCTGATTGCACTCTCTCGTCGTCGTCTGAATGGCCTGAAAGCCTCCCACTGCGGGGTGCTGCAGCGAGCTGAATGAGCATCCCGAAGGAAAGAATCCCACGCCCCACTACTTGCTCTTTTCCGCTGGGGCTTTTTACAAACTGCAAGTACAAAAGGGATGCAATTTTGTGACGGATAATGAAAAATCAAAATATAGTGGTTGTTTGTTGCCAGCAATTAGCTAGAACAAATTTGTTTTAGTTTTTTTTTCTCATTTGTTCCAGGCAATTAACTTGGTAAAACTTTTGTCAAAAGTTAATTTGTCTCACTTACATTAAAAAAAAAGTACCAAATTCCTAAATTCTTCGAGTTTTGGCTCCTTTCCTTATTAAATAATCCAAAAAACCCGATTACTAAATAAGGAAAAGAGGCAAAATTCCTAGAATAAAGGAATTTGGTACTATCTTTTTATTTCAGTGTACAGACAGAATGCCCTAATTGTCTCGAATAACTCGCGAGTTTAGGTTTCGATCAACTGAAGATTTTCTTAGTAAACCAAATTTTCTTTATTCGTTTTGTCTCAGCTGTCTCAGATTGGATCAACTTGTCCCACAATGTTTCTCTTGTTACAGAGTTTATCGCAATTGTCTTGTTCTGACTTTATTTCTTCAGCAACTGTTCCTGTGTCGACTTTATTTCATTGACTTTTGTTTTGTCATAACGTCAGTTTTAGTCTCATAGCTGTCTCAGTTTGTTTGTTTGAGGCTCGGATGGGGTTTTAAATCTATTTTTTCAGAATTTGCCAGTTTGCCTTGGTTTGTCTCAGCTGTCTCACTTTAAACCAAGGGGATCAGTCCATATTAAATTGTCTCCATTCACGCTTAGGTTTTAAAGAGGTCTTCGTCTGCTATCTCATATTTATCAGAAATCTTGTTGCTGTCTCAGTCTGTCTCAGCCTCTGTTTTCTTGTTTGTTTCATTATGCTCTGATTGTTTCAGATAACATTAATATGTGTTGGATACATCAACTTGTCCCACCCGCTACCGACATTTTGAAATGCTAAAATTAAACATGTTTTGTTTTGTTGCTGTCTCAGTTTGTCTCAGCTTGTGTTTGCTCCAACTAGCTTTGAATTTGTCTTAGCTTGTTTCAAACGCTACAGACACTTTAGGCTTCTAGAATTCACGATGCTTTTTTGTCTTGTTGCTGTCGCCTTTTGTATCAGCCTCTGTTTGTCTCAACTAGATCTAATTATTTAAGATAACAATTTGTCTCAGCTTGTCTCAAACGCTAGAGACATTTTAGACATGCTTCAAATTTAGCTTTTATTTTTTTCAAATTTTCTTCACTTCGTTTGTTGCTTCAGCTGTCTCAGTTTGGCTCTGTTTGTCTTAGATGTCAATTTTTATGAAGCAAAAATAAATTTCATCTTGGCTTGCGCCGGTTTGTCCCACCATTGTTTAGTTTTCTTCTCTTGCTTTGTTATTGTAATTTCCCTAAATAAGCTCAATATTTTTCAGCTGACATCGTTGTCTCAGATTGTCGTATTTGTTCAATTATTTTGTCTCACATTGTCTCACTCTCAAACTGAATTTAATCAGTCATTTTGTCAGATATTTATTTTAATCTCAGTTAGGGTCAAAATGAATCAAACTGTCCCACTTTGCTTTTATGTATTTGCTTGTCCCAGCTGTTTTGGCTTGGTTTACATGAAATCAAATACAATTGGCGTAAACAAAATAACCAGAGATTCGGTACAAACTTATTTAAGTTTGTCTCAGCTTGTCTCAATTTGTCCAAATTCGTCTGAGTTTGCCCCATCGTATCTCATGTCCAGAATTGTATCAATGTAATTATCATGCAATTGAAAAACGCTTCAAATGTTGTTGTGGCACTATTTGCAGTGTTGTCCCAACATAGTTTTGCATTCTAATTTTGTTCTAATGAGAAATTTTGGCGATTTTGTTCATATGTGGGACAATTTTGTCCTACACCCAAAACTGGCAGCGCTAGTCCGAGAGAATGATGGTCTCGAGTCGAGAGAATAGTGGTACCATTCACGGACGCAGAGAACACAGCTCGAGATGGGCGATAGAACTGTTCTCTCGAGGTTCATTTGCAAAAAAAAGTTCATCCGTCAAACAAAAAACCAAAACCAGAGACCTTTGACAAACCAATCCAATGACTTAGCTGCCTCGGCCACCACAGCTTGGTGACCATGGAGAAGTCAGAAGTCGATCTATGACACTTGTTGGAGATTTATTGATTCAACTAACGAATGAACTCATTTGTTATGATGGTGTAAGTTGGTACCATTATTCTATCGATTTTGGCACTGAGCCCTCAATAAATTTTGAGAGAACGATTATCTCGATTCTGAATTTTGGGTGTACCACTCCCAATCAAAATGTATGCAATAAATAATCAGCTTTATTTCAGTTTCCGGAACAAGAGATTGAAAAGAAAAAAAGTTGGATTATCTCAAGTGTGTCTAGAATCCAGGTGGGACAACTTTAATTTAATTCTATTAGTTACAGTTTAGGTCGAAATGACTCAACCTGTCCCAAGATGTCCCATAATATTCCTCTAACTGTTTGACCTAAATGCTTCTGCTTGTCTCATAAAAATGTTTGTTGTTTTATTTTTTTAGAATTGAAGTGTTTGTTGCAAATTATTTTAAGTTTGTCTCAGCTTGTCTCAACTTGTCCCAATTTGTCTGAGTTTGCTCCAACGTAGTTAAGAAGCCTCGTTGCCCAAATAGGTATAATTTTCTCATATAAATGTTCATGCAACCCAAAAACGCGTCAAATGTTTGTGCAGCCTTTTTCGCAATGTTGTCCCACCAGAGCTCCTATACTAATTTCGTGGCAATTGGACTGGTTGCCGTACTGGTTTTTTTTTGTATGTCGTATAATTAGTTTTGTCTCTGCTGTCCGAAACTTTAGATTGTAAGTTGTCCCACCCAAATCTAGGTGGGACAACTATGCGTTTATGGGCAGTGTTATAATTTGTCTCAGTTACACTCATGAATAATTATTGAAGCTCATTAAGTCAGTTATTCTCAATTCTATCAGTTTCTGTTCAGCTGGAACTGACCCAACTTGTCTCAAGTTGTCCCATATATTCCTTTAACTGGTTGTCCCATTTGCTTCGGCATGCCTCATATGAATATATTCATATGAGCCATGCAGTTGATTTACTTTTTAAATCAGACAACAAAATACTAGTGGCAAATTTATATCAGTTTGTCTCACCTTGTCCCAGCGTGTCCCAAGTTGTGTCAATTCGCTTTTGCATGTCATAGTTTTTCGCTTTAGGGGTCATAGATTGTCACAGTTTGTCCCTACTTGGATGTGTATTTTCAAGTCTCGAACTGTCCCACCTTTTCTTCTTTCGAATTGCAATTTAGCTTTAAATTCAAACCGTCACAAAATCGACTTCCCACTGTCCTTTTCTAGCTCCCCGAAGCCCGTTTCGAGTGCGGTGCAGTCAGGCCGAGCCAGAGCCTAATTAATTAAAAAAAAAGCTCTCCCACACTCGCCGCCGAGGCGGTTCCGTGTGTCCCCGTGCAAGCTCATTTGACTTTATTACCTTCTAATTACTGAATCCCCGCCGGAGGTAGTCTGCCCGGAGAAGTTGAAAATAAATAAATTAATTGGCAGAATGGCAAATGGAAAGCTCCAGCTCGAGTTTGCTCGCAAGGGGGGAAGCTCCTGGGCACACACAATTGATCCAAAATCAATACTTGGGATTTAAAGTGGTGGGACAAAAAGTGGAAAATTTATTCATACAGATGCGTAAAAGATCGCACAAAGTTCGACCAAGTGGAAGCTGAGCAAGTCGAGACGACGACGTCTTCGTCGCTTTTCCAAGAATTGAGCGGGAAAGGCAAAAATACACGACTATATAAATATTATTTTTATCTCGCTAGTCGATGGAGCGTGAAAGCGCTCAAAAGGGGGAGCATTTTACCCGCCATTTTCATCACTCTTGATACCATTGACGGAGGATGCTGTATTTCCGATCCCACCCTGCGGGGGTTAAATGAAAAAGGTTTCGGTTCAGAATGATTTAAACTGGTTTTTTTTTCTGGGAAATTTTTGATGTGAGGTAGATAAAGCACTTTATTGAAATTGGTTCCAATGAAGTGAAACTGCATACAATTCGGAAGGATGGAATTTCAGGGGGGTTATTTTCATCAATTTTTATTTTGATTTATTCATGCATGTTTCATTTTGCGATGAAATCTATCTCTTTCCATCATAGAAACAGACATTGTTTTTCACTGGTAAAATATGCTCTTTCGTTCCAATTGCTCCAATTGCTACAGGGGAAATGAATTCTACAGCGGCATTATTCTCCGAACAATAATTATAATTTGAGCTATTAGCATGACTTTCTCGAAATTAATTTTATCACAAATTACACTGCAAAGGCGATTCATCATCCCCTTTCCCACCTCCATTTGGACCTGTGACATTTTCGAAGCACTCTTCAAACTGCCTGTGAGTGTTCAATTTCATGGCCGGACTTAATAAAAATGGCAATTTTCATTACCTGCTCTTTCACTGAAACGTCCACTTTTTTTTTGCAAAAATCACTCCAAAATATAACAACAACCAAACGCTCGAATAAACAAAAACTATTCGCGCGCAGGTGATTGCAGCTGGAGAAGAGCAAAAAAAAGAGTGCAATTTGTTTTGCAAAATGGAGCGAAAATAAATGGAAATAGGCGCGTTTCAACGTTTGAACACTTGTTCAACTATAAATCATAGGGGATTTTTTTTGTTGTACGCCATCGTGGAATATTTTATTGCTTTGCTTTCAGTTTAAAACAGCTGAGCTGAAAACAAATATGAGTGTGTGTGTGTGTGTGTGCGCGAAACAACCAGATTTGCATTTGAAATGATGTTGGTTGTTTTGCTATGGAAGGAGGCTTTTTTTAATCCATTAGAATTTATCGTTTTATATTCTAATTATTTATGATATATTGAAAGTAAATCTAACTCTTAACTAATTTTGTTCTTTAACTTTGTGTTTATCTTTCGAAACAGAAATAACTGTTTTAAAGAAATGACTTTTGGACAATTTTCTCAAAAATCTTATCTTTGCACAGTGGCCTGAGGAGTGAATTTTGCAGGTCAAAGCATTTTTATTCTGTTTAAAATGTTACGTTTTTGGTCATATCGAATTTACTAAGTTGGTCCTAGTTTTTTTTTTTTCAAAAACTACCTCCGATCCCTGATGAGATAGTGACAGCCTTCGACAGTGTTGTACACTTATAGGAAAAATATACAGCACAATATGTCGTAGTGGATTTGCCATAAAAAAAATGTTCTCTTTATAACAATTTTTGCAGCAAGCCCATGTATCAACTCTGCCCGTGTGTCAACATGGCGATCTTCAGTCCTCACCAATACTGATATATTAGCGTGTCGAGTTTAGAGACCCTAAATAGAGAGACTGGTCTAAGCTGGCTAAATCGATCTGGCAACGTATGTTTTGAGCTTGGCAACACTGATAAGTTTTGCTGGGCTTAAAGGCAAATGCTCGTTTGGATACGTCAAACTCGTATCTGTTTGGGTACGTCAAATTCACATAGACCAGTCTCCTTTTTAAGGATCTCTAGTCGAGTTAACAACCAAGAAGTTGACGGTTAAATCTTCGTTCTATTATATGTTTGTTCAGACAGACATGGTCCATAAAAGTTTGTGCTTGGGCATGCACGGAGAAAAATGAGTTCCCAAAATCGTGAACAAGCGTTCATGAAAATGAGAACCTCGAACAAAGTGTTCAAATCCCATGGTACGATTTTGAAAATCGTACCATGAAATTTGAACACTTTGTTCGTGGTTCCCATTTTCATGAACGCTTGTTCACGATTTTGGGAACTCTTTTTTCTCCGTGTGGCAGGGCGTTTTAGGGAGAAAAATTTGTATTTTTAGCTTAAAAAAAATCAAAAATCACCCTCCAAAACGAACCAGTCAAAACTAATGCATTAGAATTACGGGAAATTTCACGGCGATCATTTTGCTTTTTTTAACATTAAATTTATGTCCACGCAAAGCCGAGATATTTGCATTTTTGTGAACAAAAAGTGGAGCAATTCTCTACCAAAACCGGAAATGGATTTTATTTGTATTTTTTGATTTGGCTCTAACTTTGTGCGGGCCTTCCCTATGACCAAATATGCTATTTTGTGTCTTTGGTTCACCCATACAAGTCTCCATACAATTTTGGCAGCTGTCCATACAAAAATGGTATGTAAATATTAAAACAGCTGTAACTTTTGAGTGAATTTTCTGATCAATTTGGTGTCTTCGGCAAAGTTGTAGGTATTGTTGAGGACTTTTGAGAAAAAATAGGTACACGGAATAAAAAAATTGCAGATTTTTTTATCAACTTTTTTTTCACTAAAACTCAATTTCCCAAAATACGTATTTTTTGATTTTCGAGATTTTTTGATATGTTTTAGGGGACAAAAATCCACAACTTTTGAGCCATAGAGAAACATGGTCAAAAAATCTGCCGCCGAGTTATGAATTTTTGAAAAAATAGTGATTTTTGGAAAAAATCGAAGTTTTATGCAAAAACAATTTTGACATTATTTTTTAATGCAAAATTGAATTTGCAATCGAAATGTACTTTACAGATTTTTTGATAAAGGGCTCCGTTGTCAAGGTATAGTCACCGAAAGTTTGATTTTAGCGAAATATTTGCAGTTTTTCAATTTTTAGAAATAGTGACCATGAGTGACCATTTCTAAAAATATTTTTTTTTTGAAAAGTTCAGAAAATTTGCTATAAAATTGTCTTAGAGACATTGAAGATTGGACCACTGGTTGCTGAAATACAGCGGCTTAAAGAAAAAGAAACACGAAAATTGAAGTTTTTTAAGTCTCACCCAATCAGCCCGCCATATTCTAATGACGATATCTCAGCAATTAATGGTCCGATTTTCAATGTTAATACATGAAACATTCGTGAAATTTTCCGATCTTTTCGAAAAAAATATTTTGAAAATTTTTAAATCAAGACTAGCATTTTAAATGGGCGTAATATTCAATATTTGGCCCTTTTAAAATGTAAGTCTTCATTTAAAAAATATTTTTATCAAAAAGATCGGAAAATTTCACGAATGTTTCATACTTTAACATTGAAAATCGGACCATTAATTGCTGAGATATCGTCATTAGAAAAAGGTGGGTTGTTTTGGTGAGATTTAGAAAACTTCAATTTTCGTGTTTCTTTTTCTTAAAGCGGCTCTATCTCAGCAACCCGAGGTCCAATCTTCATTGTCACTTAGACAATTTTATGAAATGAATGAAACTTCAATTTTTTCCAAAAATCACTATTTTTTCAAAAATTCATAACTCGGCGGCAGATTTTTTGACCATGTTTCTCTATGGCTCAAAAGTTGCGGATTTTTGTCCCCTAAAACATATCAAAAAATCTCGATAATCAAAAAATACGTATTTTGGGAAATTGAGAATTGGTCACAGGGAAGGCCCCCACAAAGTTTGAGTCAAATAAAAAATACAAAAAATAAAAATGGTCGAAATCGGCCGATTTCGTAGAGAGTTGCTCAGTGGCGAATTTTCAAAATTTTTAGTATATGAGCGTTTTTAGCATAAAACATTGGCTATTATGATTACAAACGGGAAGGCATAAATTTTGGATATTTTTATTTTGCTCGCTCAAAAACGATATTTGTTGATAATATTTCATGAAAAAACTTGAGATTTTCTCACAATGTGACAAAACAAATGTGTGAAACTCAAAAAATAGGTAATTTTCAACCTACCGAATTTCAACATTCCAAAATTCAACTTTTTTTCTGTGTAGGACTTCTTTTTTTGAACGATGTAAAAATCGCAGGAGAGTTTTATGTAACATTTTATGGACGTGTATAATTTATAATTTCACTTAGGCGCATACGTCACTTTGTTTAGTTTCGAGATTGTTTTCCTTCTTAATTCACTTCTCAGACCACTGTGTGGTAAAGTGGTAAAAATAGATTTTCCTGAGAATTTCAGAATATAAATAAAACATTTTTTTCTAAAATAATAATATCTCAGTGTAAAAACTAATGCAATCGTGTATCAACTGTTTAGACTTTCTAAAAACGTTAATTTTTATAAATATTTTTACAAATATTTTGATATTTTCAATTTTTTATTTGTTTTTGCATATGCCATTTTTGATCTTGACGCTTTAAATGCTGTTATCACCAAAACATTTTTTTTTGTAGCAATAAGCTTGGATTTAGGGATATCAAAACCATAAACTCCTGCTTTGCTTTTCCGTTGTTTCAGTGAAATGCTTCACACTTGTGGTAAACTCATATTTTAATTCTTTTTAATTGTTTTGGTATGAATACAGCCTCCAAATAAATTAGAATTTAAAGTTTGAGTTCAAAAAAAAGTCATCAAATAACACAGTTTTGACAAAGATATGCCATTGAAGAAAAATGCAATGTTATTTTCGAATCTGTAATAACCCACAAGAATATGTTTCATTTAGAGCAAAAACAACTGTAACAATGTTGTACAAAGTTGAAGAGCATGAAATTTCTAAAACGCGCGATTTTACTAAAAGTAAAAGACAGATAACAAACGACGAAACAAAAAAAATCGCATAAATTTCTTTTTTTTTATTTTTACCGTCAAATTACAAGCCATACTTTCATATAAAAAAGGTAATTGTCTGCTCTACAACTTAAAATGAACAATGTCAGGCTGTAAAAAGTACTCTGCAAAGTTTCAAATTACATGAAACATATTTTTTGGTTTGAATTCAATTCTCTGAAATTGTGTCTTTTTTTCAATTAAATTCATAACAAATTTATAAGAGACTTGATTTTTGAAATTTTGAGATTTTTTAAACTTTGCATGAATTTTTCGAGATTAAAACTTCAATTCGTGACGGAGGCAGTACGACCCCTTCCATTTTTGAACATGTAAAAAAGACATGTTCCAAAAAATTTTACTGTTAAGTAACGGAAAATGGCAGAGTTTTTAAAACTTGTTTAATGATTTTTTAAATTAGAGTAGTGCGGTGCCTGTGGGGACACGCAGTCCTGTTTTTCGTGTTATTTTCCGTCTCTTTTGGGTCGCTGTTTGAGTGCATGGGGTGATTGGTCATTATATTTAATAATAGCATCATTAGTGTGATGCTTTTCGGGACGTGCAGTTCTGTTTTTTTTTACCTTCTTCTTTTTTAATTGTTTTTTACTCGCGTTCGTTGGCCGATGAGTTTTTTTTGAAGTTTTCTTTAAAAACGTACCTATTTTTTTGAGACTAGCAAGTCGTTTTGCTGGATTAAGTCCTTTCCATATCATCGATGATCGGAAGGCACGCCGTCGAATATGTTTTAAGGCTTATGATATAAAATCATTTTATTAAATGAAGCCCTTCCTACATCACCGTTGATCGGAAGGCACGCCGACGGAGTTTTTCTGGAGAATCGCGGTCGAATTAATACTATGTTTAAATCCCTAGATAGCTATCTTTCTGCAGCCGGCTGCCTAAGATTTTTAAAATTTCAACCGATAAACAAATTGCTTATGGTCGCATAACTTACCACAGTGAATCCTGACCTCATATCCATCTTACTAACCCCTCAAATCTCACGTGATACTTTGTCGGAAACGCAGCCGATTTAGCGGTCCCATCACTCAAGTATCGGACTAACATTCCCAACCACTTCCCCGTGTCTTACCACTGGTCGTGGCCGGCGTCGGTATTGATCAGCACGATAGGGACCTTTGAAAATTGCGAAGGGGTGATGATTGGTTCCTACTTTTCATCTGTGGTCCACGGAGCAATGTTTGGGGGTCCTGGTCAATAACGAAGTAGCAGCTACGTGTAGACACCAATGCTATGCTATGCTATTTTTCGAGATTAAAACTTTAATGTCGTTAGTCGTACAAAGAATGAATTTGGAGAATAAATCTGATATATATTGTCTATTATTTATAGTTAGCACGAAACCCGAATTTTACATGGAAAATTTCAGAAAATTTGACCATTTTTCGGGAAAATTTCACCAGATTTTTTTCTGTGGGATTGTTAAGCATGCCAAACTAAACCGAAAAATGCGTTTAGTTGAATTTATTTTTTTGAAAAAAAAATATTTGTGTTTTAAAGGCGTTTTTTGATTCAGTTTGACATGCTTAACAATCCCACAGAATAAATCCGGTGAAATTTGTCTGGAAAGTCGTCAAATTTTCATTTTTCTGAAATTGTCCATATAAATCCGGGTTCCGTGCTAATTAATTATTTAGACAGCTTGAAAATCCACCGTACCTTACTAATCTACATACAAACATTCTTCTTTGAGAAACGAAGCTTTGGAGGGTGATTGACATTTCTTTGTTTTTGTTTGCTGGACGTTGCCATAATTCTCTTCCTTAGCTCCCTTATCTTATCTAATCTAATCTAATCTAATCAGACCCTAGCGCAGCCAATCTTTCGAAGGGATCCTGGAGAGTGCCTTAGGTTAGATGACGCCTAGCACTCTTCTTGTCATTTATTAACATTTGTAGTGCGCCGGAATGCATCGGAATGCATTGAAACATTACAAGCGTTAAAGCGGCCAGGCCTACTGCGTAAAGCCATATCGCAGAGATGACTCGTAATTGGGTTGAGTTTGAGTACTGAGTGTTCGAGCAACAACACAATTCTGAATCGACAGGGGAGGAAGAAGCGTGGGGACACACCACCATACGCTCCGAGATTTTGGTTGTATTCGTTGGGAGCACCATGCTAAGAAGGTTTGGTACTCCGGGACCCTCTGGGATGGGACATTGTATTTCCACGAATGCCCTGGACACTGGTGCTTCTCTTCCTCGACGGTCCCTTGGATATTGACAATCAGAGACAAAGACAAGACCTGACAAATATATCGCTTGATTGTTTTTAATTCACTCATCTCACTGAAACATAAACTTCAATGGGAGTCATAGTGTTCTTACATAGTAGAAAGGCAAGACTACAAATCATTCTTACCTGCAATCAATTCACAATTTCCGAACACTTTTCCGTTTCTAATCCTGCCCCAAGTCAATCCAGTCAACTCATCGCTCAAATCAGTCATTTTGATTGCTGCCACTTGGCAGCGCCCTGGGTTCCCATAATCCACCCACTTGATAACCCTCCCCACCCATTTAGGCTCATAAATTGGGAAATCTTTCCTGTTAGAGGGCGCTCCCCCCTACCTCCCACTGGGCCTTTTAACGCAACGTAACGCAAAAAATCGCGCGAACGCTTCCCATCCGTTCGCCTTCAATCGCTGCGCTGCGCTGCTTTCTATCCAATTAACTCTTATTGCGGAAGATTATCTTTTTGTTGGGGATGATTTATGCTCATCTCATTCGAAAGGGGGGGAATTTGCGGGCGGGGTTGATTACGGGTAAAGGGGGTTCTATAAAAAGAAATGATCCCAGGTTATGAGAAAAGGGCAACTCTGGTTGTACTGTTCGTTGAGGAGGGTTGACACATTTTTACGGCAATCATTACTTTTAATGATTGTTTAAAATTTGTTTTCATTTTTTATACTACAGTCCATCACTGATCTTATTTGTTTTCTTTTCCTGAAATTTAAGTATTTTCTAATACAATTGTTCGAATACCTTTCATCTTGTTCTAATCTCACTTAGTGGCAGATCGATATTATTGAAATTGGTTTGCTATTTTGTACTTTTAAACACTATTAATGATTTAAAGTATTATTTTGTTGTCATCACGTTTAAAAAAAGAAAACGGTTGAAATTTGAACCGTTCGTCAAAGTTAACCACCCTCACAGTCCTTACGTAGTTCGGGATCGCAATTTGCCAATGTATATCGTCACAACCTTCAGGTTCAAGATTTTCCTCTTCCTTTTCTCCTGCACAGCAATTGGAGTGTTTTGTGTGGGAAAATTAATAAAGCAAAATCAACGGACGACGGAAAATATCAGCTTTCTCTTGTGTTTCGTTCCCACACTCTTCCACAAATCTTTTGTATTTTCCTAGTGCTCTTCCCAGAATGATGAAGTGAGTTGGCCTTTACCCCACCCTTCTCCATCTTGGGCCACCTGTGAGCCCCCCCCCCCCCACCCTCTCTCTCTTCCCTCTATTTACGCAAATGATTATTTATTACCGCTAATGTTTTTCTTTTCTTTTTCTCACAGGACAAACCAGGGTCCAGGTGTTGTCGTTTTTCGGTGGCGGGGAGGAAAAATGGCCACCGAGCAGACTTACACCTGGTGGCAACAGCAGCAGCGGGGTGACAAAGCTGATGACGATGTGAACTAAGTCATCTAATCGTGCGAGCTAGAAGTGTGACACAGACGTCGGGGTGATGAAAAATTGGGGATGTTTGTCCTCTTCGAAGAAAAGGCGGTTTTGTGGAGAGAGAGAGCGTGAAGAGAGAGTGAGCAGTGTTTTGGGGAATTAATGGTGAGTAGTTATTGTTATTTGCTCAAGCTTTTGACAGCTATTTGTCCAAGCTTTTGGCAGCGGTCTCTCCCTATTTAATGGTTTCTTAAATATTGGAGGACAATAAATATAAGTGCTTCATAATTTCATTGACAAAGCATTTTTAATCAATCTTCAACTGCGTTGACATGTTTTCCACTTTTCGTGGGAAACAAATTTCTTAAAGTAATTTTGGTTTTTTTTTCAAATGGGTTTCAATTATATTATTTGGCCCGAACAAGGCATTTTTTCAAGAATGCATTTTTTTCCGAATAGTCGTGTGAGGGTTAATTTCAAGAATTAAATAATTATTTTTCCAATCGTTTGGACATACAGCTGAGATATACTTCTATAATTTTCAGTTTTGAACATTGAAAATTTAGCATTGGCTTTAATTTTAAGCTGACAGTGTCCTGGTAATGGTGTGTTGTAACTTTTTGCTGATGACACTGCCGTTATTTATAAGGGTAAAATAACCAGATATTTAGTTGGCCGTCTTCAGAAGGGTCTTGACGTTCTTTCCGAATATTTTGGCGACTGGAAAATTCGCATAAATGCAGCCAAAACTCAAACCATCATTTTTCCACTTTCCAAATCGGCCCGATTTGCGCCAAAGGATGATGTTTTGATTAAAATGAATGATGTTTCAATACCCTGGTCAAAGGAAGTTCTCTATTTAGGTCTCATACTTGACTCGAAACTATTGTTTCGGCAGCATGTAGATAAAATATTGAACAAGTGCAGCATTCTCATCAGGTGTTTGTATCCTTTAATTAACAGAAAATCAAAGCTATCTTTGAAAAATAAGCTAGCAGTTTACAAACAAATAATTTACCCCGTTATTGAGTATGCAGTGCCTGTTTGGGAGTGTTGCGCTATAACTCATAAATTGAAGCTCCAGCGTGTCCAAAACAAGGTACTCAAAATGGTTTTGAATGTTCCTGGCTGGACAAAATCAAGTGAGGTTCATGAATTAGCAGAAGTGAAAATGTTGGATCAGAAGATTCAAGAAAAATGTTTGAAATGTGCTTTTTCTGAATACCCCTTGATTCAAGGATTGGTTTAGTTTATGGTAAGATTAAGTTAGTTTTAAGTTAGGTTATGTTTTCTTAAATTTTTTTTTCCTCATTGTACCTCGTGTTACAAAAATGATAAATCATATACTTTTAAAGTTATGAAAATGAACAGTGTTTAAATCACGATAAGCAAACTAAAGCTGAAGAGCCACAGCTGACCACTTATTATGTAAACTAAATGTAATTATTATAAGAAAGATTCAATAAAGTATATTTAATTCAAAAAAAAAAGCTGACAGTGCATCTGGGGATCCATGGAACAATTTTTGCAGGTCCTGGTCACACTAAACTAAACCTAGCAGTTGCCCCGACCCCTCTTCGATTTGCGTGAAACTTTGTCCCAGGGCTGCAGAGTCGGGTCATATTTCAAGCGACTCCGACTCCGACTCCGACTCCGGCTTTCTTAGTTAAGCCGACTCCGACTCCGGCCTACCAACTCTAGCCGACTCCGACTCTGACTCCGACTCCAGCTTTCTAAAATTTGTTGACTCCGGCTCCGACTCCGACTCTGACACCTAATCTGTATTTTTAATATTAAAAAACGCAATTTCAGCACAAAAAAAAATTGAACATTTTATTTAACTACTTTAAATTTACATTCATTTTTTTGTTAATAAGCTAGCTACACTAATTTTCAATTGTTTTTTTTTCAGCATTTTCATTTACTGAAAATTTCAGTATTGCAGATTTCAGTAAATTTAACTGAATTCAGTAATGAGAAATTGGTGTGCAGTAACTATCAAAGATACCCTGGTTTTGGAATAAACAATTTTCAAAGTAACTAATTTTTAATGCTTTTTGCACTTATTTGAGAGGACGTACATGGACATAGTGTGGTCCAGCCCAGTACACACTTTAAACATACAAATCCTGAGAAAATTCTAAAATTTGAAAAATAAATTAAATTATATCGATTATATCACCACGATTCAAGGCATTAAAAAAATAGGCTTTTTCAACGATATTATTTAAGGATCAACACATTAAAAGTTTTGTGGAGGAATTGTAAACATTGAGGTAATCGATATATCTAATAAATTCAATGACTCGTATATGCAAAGTTGCATATGCGAGGCATAAGAGCGCCGGTTAAACTGTATTTCAAAATTTGTTGCAACTTATTTTCGATATTTTTTGTCAGTTTGAAATGTTTTCAGCACGACACTTTGATTTGTTTTTTATTTACATACAAAATGAGCATGTTGCGTTCCAAGTAGAAGATTGATATAATAGTTGATAATGTTTTAAAAATATAATTATTTTTGTTAAATACTGATAGTGAACATTTATTTATTCCTGTTAAAAAAAGATCTACTTAAAACCTCCAAGACGTTCGCTATCGGGCAAACAAACAGATACTTACAGTACAACACAACCTCACAAAACACAAAGCACACATTTATCACTGATGAAAAAAGGATAACCAAAGATGAAAATTGTTAAGCAATGTATCACTTGAACTTTAAAACATGTAAACAACACCAAAGACAAATAAAATCAATTTAAACTGAAAAAAAAAATTCGCTATCGGGCAAAAAGATGACGGTGTGTATATTTTTTGTCTTCCTCACTGAGGTAAGGCTATAATCCTGCTTTAAAAATGAACTTTGTATAAAAACGTCGTAGACCCACCTTCATGTATACATATCGACTCAGAATCGAAAACTCAACAAATGTCTGTGTGTATGTGTGTGTGTATGAATGTATGTGACCAACAAACTAGCTCATGTTTCTCGGCACTGGCTGAACCGATTTCACCCGAACCTGTTGCATTCGACTTGGTTTAGGGTCCCATAGATCGAGTTTTATACAGATTGAAGTTTCGATAAGTAGTTCAAAAGTTATGTATAAAAATGTGTTTTCACATATATCCGGATCTCACTTAAATGTATGTAAACTATGTTCGGGTCCATCATCCGACCCATCGTTGGTTAGGTCATCAAAAGACCTTTCCAACGAGCCTAAAACATTTAAGATCTGGCAACCCTGTCTCGAGATATGCCCACTTAAGTGATATTGATGTTCTTTTTGGAAGCCGGATCTCACTTAAATGTATGTAAACGATGTCCGGATCCATCATCCGACCAATCGTTGGTTAGATAATTGAAAAGCCTTTCCAATGAGTACAAAACATTGAAGATCTGGCAACCCTGTCTCGAGTTATGACCACTTAAGTGATATTGATGTACTTTTTTGTAGCCGGATCTCACTTTAATGTATGTAATCTATGTCCGGATCCACCATCCGACCCATCGTTGGTTAGGTTATCAAAAGACCTTTTCAACAAGTCCAAAACATTGATGATCTGGCAACCCTGTCTCGAGGTATGGTCACTTAAGTGATATTTATGTACTTTTTTATTCCGGATCTAAAAAATAGATGAAATGATTGTACAATTCCATCACATCAGGCATTGTTGGTAATAAGTGAGGAAGGCTCCAACCACATAGGTGGATTAAGTAATCCACATAGGTGGATTAAGTTAGTGTTGGTAATAAGTGAGGAAGGCTCCAACCACATAGGTGGATTAAGTTAGTTTTTAGAAAGAGTTTGATAAAATTTAGTCTAATTTTAATTGAAAGAATACATAAATTCAAGCATAAAGAGACAGTAAAGAAACATTTTAATATCTTTTAATTTTATGACTTCGCAGCGACAATTGTTTAATATTTTATGAGTTATGACATTGTAGTATAGTGTATACAAACATTGACAAGAGAGGATTAACAGCTTATCATTCAGTGATCTTATTGAAATAACAAAATAAGAGCATTCCAATCACAATAAAAATGCTTCGAAAACATCATAGTATCTGATAAATATCTTGATCCAAAAAATAAATTAAATGAAAAAAATGTGCACGCAATTCTACAAATAATTTAAAAATATAAAAAAAATGTGAACTAACCCGAATTATAACAAATATTGAACAATAAATAAGTTCGTAAATTATATTATTTTTTTTGACATCTCCGACTCCAGTTCCGACTTCGGGTTTATCAAAAATTTACGACTCTGGCTCTGACTCCGACTCCAGCTCATACAATTTAGCCGACTCCGACTCCGACTCCAGCTATGCGAGTTTTGACGACTCCGACTCCGACTTTAGGTCCCCAAAAAGACCCGACTCCACCGACTCCAGCTCCGACTCCGACTCCGACTCCACAGCCCTGCATTGTCCTAAGGGGTAACTTTTGTCCCTGATCACGAATCCGAGGTCCGTTTTTTGATATCTCGTGACGGAGGGGCAGTACAACCCCTTCCATTTTTTAACATGCGAAAAAAGAGGTGTTTCTCAATAATTTGCAGCCTGAAACTGTGATGAGATAGAAATTTGGTGTCTAAGGGACTTTTATGTAAAATTAGACGCCCGATTTGATGGCGTACTCAGAATTCCGAAAAAACGTATTTTTCATCGAAAAAACACAAAAAAAGTTTTAAAAATTCTCCCATTTTCTGTTACTCGACTGTAAAATTTTTTGAAACATTTCATTTTATGGGAAATTAAATGTTCTTTTCGAATCTTCATTGACCCAGAAGGGTCATTTTTTCATTTAGAGCAAAATTTTTCATTTTAAAATTTCGTGTTGTTTCTAACTTTGCAGGGTTATTTTTTAGAGTGTAACAATATTCTACAAAGTTGTAGAACAGACAATAACAAAAAATTTAATATATAGATATAAGAGGTTTGCTTATAAACATCACGAGTTATAGCGATTTTACGAAAAAAAGTTTTGAAAAAGTTACTTTAGGTGTCATCCATAAAGTATGTCACGCTCTAGGGGGGAGGGGGGTCTGAGCAAGTGTGACATTGCGTGTTGTAAGTATAGGAAAAGCGTGACAAAGGGGTGGAGGGGGGGGGGGTAAATTTTGGCTGATTTTAGCGTGACGTACTTTATGGATGAAGCCTTATGCGTTTCTCTTTGTTTCGTCGTCCGTGTCTGTCGCGGGTGACCATGAACGGCCATGATCAACGACTACCAACATTTTCAAAACTTTTTTTTTTCGTAAAATCGCAATAACTCGTGATGTTTTTAAGCAAATTCCTTTTGTTTATTTATTAAATTTGTGTAATTGTCTGCTCTACAACTTTGTAGAACATTGTTACACTCTAAAAAATAACCCTGCAAAGATAGAAAAAACACGAAATTTTAAAATGAAAAATTTTGTTCTAAATGAAAAAATGACCCTTCTGGGTCAATGAAGATTCGAAAAGTACATTAAATTTCCTATAAAATGACATGTTCCAAAAAATTTTACAGTCGAGTAACGGAAAATGGGAGAATTTTTAAAACGTTTTGTGTTTTTTTTCGATGAAAAATACGTTTTTTCGGAATTCTGAGTACGCCATCAAATCGGTCGTCTAATTATACATAAAAGTCTTTTTGACACAAAATTTCTATCTCATCACCGTTTCAGGTTGCAAATTATTGAAAATTATCTCTTTTTTCGCATGTTCAAAAATGGAAAGGAGAGATATCAAAAAACGGACCTCGGATTCGTGATCAGGGACAAAAGTTACCCCTCAGGACAAAGTTTCACGCAAATCGAAGAGGGATCGGGGCAACTGCTGTGTGAGTTGGCGGAGAATTACCCATGTTTAAGAGAAATTTGCTTAAATACACAGTTTTCTTCATTTTTGAAGGTTTAATTAACAGGGGTCCACTTTTGGAAAAGTTTGAATATTCGTTGTCCTATATTGGACCCCCTAATTTTTGCTCGAAAATAAGCAGTTCTTTGCTTTATTTTTGTAAAGTTCCTTAAACTTACATTATTTCGACTTGCTGAAGTTAAATAACCATCAAAAAATGATTGGATAGTAAATTCAATCATAAAATATAAATGCAATTTTGTTGTGAAAATGCTAGTGGCCATGGCTGATTTCAGATGTCGAACTCAAAACACTTATTTTGGTGAAAAGGACAAATTAATGTTAGTCAACATTGTTTTAAATGATGCTGAACATCCCAAGTAATTGATTTGTAGACAACAACACGCTTGAAATTGTGATTTTATTGAATTTTTCATCAAAACCCTCTAGAGGGGTAGGAAAATGGTCTACTAACGTACCCTAAATACTTTCCAATGCTTTTTAATGATTGAAAAATAGTTTTTTTTTAAATCAAAGTGCATCTTGATGCAAGGTTGGGTCTTAGATGGTTAATAACTAACCGCGAATATGTTTAACTGATGTATTGGTTCCATTTCATAAGAAAAGAAACAGTTTCGCTAGGATAAGGAGTCATATACCATAAAATAGAATTAATTAACTTCATTGAATTAATTTATTTGTTTTTCTTCTTTTTTGCAGAGTCATAATGGACCACAACACATTATTGATTCGTTGATTGTGTTGAAAAAATGCCAAAAGAAGAACCTTTCCAAAGGTGAAGCAAAAGAATTTAGTGTAGTGAAAAACTACGGTGACGATTTATCGCGGTGCATCGAAATCAAGTGCAAGATCGTGAAGTGGGGTTGTTTAGGGTAAAAGAAGAAAAACAAGGAAAAAAATACCATTGCTCAATCAAACGTGTGTAGATTAAACACGACGAGAAAGCTCCGGCGGCTCCACCGCTGTTGTACAACGAAGGCAGCTCGATCCACCTAAAAGGCAGCAGCTGCAATTGCGCGGCTTCAGGGCGATGAAGGTTCGGTGGAAGGCCGTCTAAAATGCGCTTGGATCACTTGCTGAAGGTGAGTTTTCTATCTCTTTTAATTAGATTCACTCAAGCAATTTCGTGACCAAAACTCTGCTAAATTATTCACAAACAATGCCGAATCCAATTACGCGTGCTCTCGTAAGCGTAAACCAAAAGCCAGACGAGGAGGCAATTTCGCGCCCAGATGAAATAGTTAGCATAATGCATAAAACCAGCTGGTGAGTCAAGTTCGTCTAGGAGAGTGAGTACAGTCTTGCGGCAATTAATCGGGAAGTTTGCTTTAATTACTCGCTTTTGTATTCGGGTTCAATTGTTGAACTTTAGGGATTATACATAAACTATTAAAATAAAATAATATTTCAAAGCTAAATAATTTCCTCCCTTCTTAAGATTAACTTGAACAAAAAAGTTTTTCCAATTGCACCATCCTGTCCAAGCGACAATACCGCCTCCGTCGTCGTCATAAAATGCACTTGAGCTGCATTCCTCCGGGCAACGAAAGGGGGCTTGGGGCCCGGGAATCACGGGGTTTAAAATTTTAATTAAAATGCATGGAACCGTGCAAAATTTTAATTCGAGGCGCTCAACGGCTTCCAGGCTCGGGCGGGTTAGTGGACGACGATACCAACGAACAACAACAACAACGGAATAAACAAACGGCTTCAGGAGAACTACTTGCGAGAGATTTTGAGCGTTGAGCGAGTTGAGCGAGAAATGACAATTAGATGCTCGGGGGGTTGAATGGTAATGAAATCATGGAACAGTGCAATGCTTAAATTTTTGTTTGGAATGACGGCGAGGGGTATTTCGAGATCCGGATGAATTGGAAGAATTTTGACAAGAAAACTTTGCTAATTATAATTATTTGATTTTGAAACATCCGTATCTTTAAACTTGAATTGTATTTCAAAAGCTAATGCTGGCAAAATATATTTTCACCGAATGACTTTATTCATTAATTTTGTGTAAGCTGTTTCCAGATATTTTTTTTGTATATTTCACCCAATCAATTCGTTTTCCGAAGAACCTGTGTACCAGTGTTGGAATTCGAGCGAGAAGAAGGAAAGCTTTTCTCGCTTGCGAGAGAGGAAGAGAAGTTCTTTCCACTCCTCGCTCGCGCTTGCCTTCTCGCTCGCGCTCACGCTCGCGAGTGCGTCGTGCTATCCCTTCGTTCTTAAATAGCAATTTGTTTACCAGGCTTTTGCATGCAAACGACGCGACGGTAAAGAGGTGAAACTTTAGTAGTTGTGTTGTTTTTTTTTCGTTGTCAACTCGTTCTTCTTCTCGCTCGCGGGCAATTATGGCTCGTGAGCGGAGAAGAGCACGGGCAATCGGCGAGTTTCTCTCGGCAGTTTGGATCTCGCGGCGATAACGGGAGGAAATGAGAGCAGTGTTCCCTTGCATTTTTTTCTGTTTATGAGCGTCAAAAGCTTAACTTTTGATGATGATTCTTCCATCGATGAACTTAACACATACGAGCAATTATAAAACAACCCCGGAAACGAACTTTATAAGTATTTTTTTTAATAGGCTCAAACTTTGTGGGAGCCTTCCCTATGATCAAAGAAGCTATTTTGTGTCATTTATTCACCCATACAAGTTCTCATAAATTTCTGGCCGCTGTCCATACAAAATTGGTACGTAAATATTCGAAAATCTGTAACTTTTAAATGAAAATTTTGCCGCCGAGTTTGTTTTTCTTAAATAGCGATTTTTGGAAAAAAAATTAAATTGTATACATAAAACATTTTAGACCTTATTTTTTTATTTAAAATTGAATTTGCAAACGAAAAGTACTCTACAGATTTTTAGATATAGGGCTCAGTTTTCAAGATATAGCCACCGAATGTTTGGTTTCAGCGAAATATTAGCAGTTTTTCAATTTTTAGAAATAGTGACTTTATTTGAAAATATTTTTTTTGTAGAGTTCAGAAAAATTGTATAAAACTATCTAAAAAAAATAGAAGATTGGACCAGAGGGTTGCTGAGATACAACGGTTTAAAGAAAAGGAAATAGGAAAATTTAAGTTTTCTAATTGTCACTCAAACAACCGTCCATTTTCTTATGTCGATATCTCAGCAAATCGATGCCTCGGTGCTCTCTTATGCTAACTAGATAGGTTTTCCTATCTAGTTAGCATAAGAGAGCACAGAGGCATCGAAATAATGGTCAAATTTTTAATGTCAAAAAAAGGAAACTTTCGTGAAATTTCCCGATCTTTTCGAAAACAATATTTTTAATTTTGTTCAATCAAGACGAACATTTCAAAAAGGCGTAATATTTAATGTCTCTATGGCTCAAAAGTTGCAGGATTCGTTCCCCTAAAAAATATTAAAAAATCTCAAAATTTAAAAAAATATGTTTTTTGGAAAATTGAAATTTTGAAAAAAAAAATCAAAAATCTTCAATAATTTTTATGTGCCTATTTTTTCCAGATATTCCTTAACAATACCTACAACTTTGCCGAAGACATAAAATTGATCAGAAAGTTCATTCAAAAGTTACAGATTTTCGAATATTTACGTACCATTTTTGTATGGACAGCCTTCAAAATTACATGAAGATTCCATTGGAGACTTGTAGTGGTGAACCAATGAAACAAAGTAGCTTCTTTGGTCATAGGATACCCTCCTCACAAAATTTAAGCCAAATAAAAAAAAACAAAAAAAAAATGGTCGAAACCGAATCTTACAGATGGGTACGGTATGTCCACGCATCCTCCCTTCCCTTCCCTTGTGAAAAATGTGATCCGATAACAGAATCCTCTGTGTGGTTTACACATCGAAGATGGACGAAGATGGCTGTTTTAATACGAGTTTTTTCCGAAATTTGGATTTTTTGCCAAATTTTCATAATTTAACTATTTTTTTAAAAATTTGAAGAATTTTATAGTTTTAATAGAAAGATTAAAAAGATTAAAGAAACAGCGGTTCCAAGTCTAACCAGCCGTATTTTTATGTTTGGAGGTTAGGGTAATTCTATCCGAAATAGGGTGGTTAAAAAATTAAGAAAAAAATGAGGTATTAATTTTTGAAAAACGTTTTTTTGCGAAAATCATCAAAAAACGTAATTTTTTAACCACTCTATTTTAGATAGGACGAATTTCTGAGCACTAAAGATTTGAAGCCAGCTGGTTTGACATGGATTCGCTTTAAAAAGAAAGAAAACAGGTATAATTTTTAACGTTTTTTATAAACATATTTTGAATTTACATTCTTTACATTTACATTTACATCTTAAAATTTGGTTTATTGGACCTTTTAAAAAAACTCCAGACATGATTTTTAAGAATTTGAAGATTTTTTTATATATACCAGTTTAAAAATGTTAAGAAATGTAAAGAATTTATAAAAAAATGTTAGACTTTAAGAATTAAAAATGCCGTCATCTGAGGCTATTCGGGTCACATGGGGCAAATTCTGACAGCTGTTTTAGCCTTTGTACTGCAGAAATTTTGAATATTTTGATTGGTTTCGGATAGAACAGACACAGAGCAACAAAAAAAAGTTAAATGTTTTCCATATTTCAAGTCAAACTATAGTCCCGATTCGCTTCAGTTCACAGCCTTGAACCTTATTTTGTCTAAAATATTTTTTCACATCTTCAAACGTCTACACAACATCTGTTGCTGGAAAATTCCCGCTTGCCACCACCGGGTCATTGCCCGGCCGTTCCGAATTTCCCAGGAAACCCGATACTTTGCGATAATGGACCGGATAATGGACCG
Source organism: Culex quinquefasciatus (assembly GCF_015732765.1). NCBI lineage: Eukaryota > Metazoa > Arthropoda > Insecta > Diptera > Culicidae > Culex > Culex quinquefasciatus. Next base: position 82,823,180 of record NC_051861.1, on the reverse strand, counting down.
GACGCCGCTTCAAAAGCTTTCCATCGAAACTTGAACTACTGTACGCAGTGAGTGCGAATGGGGTGACTGATCCTTTTTTGGCTTATGTCATGGAGCTTCCTTTTATTCCGTAACGCCAAATTTAATACAATTCGAAATAGGTCCAAAATGGGTACAAACTAGGTCCAAATAGCGCACTTGGTGTTGTACTTTGGGCTCACTCACTCTACGCATTTTTTTTTTGTGTGTGATGGCGTCGTTCCGATCGTTGGACCGGACACACTCGGCTCGGTTTCGATGAAGGGCTGTCATGGAAAATACCGAGCCGTTGACAGAGAGCTGGGACGGATGACGGAAGAGGACTATTCATTTCAGATCCCTTTTTTTGCGCACGTGTTTGTGTGTTTGCTTTTGACTCATTTTACCCCGTTACTGGCACCAAACTATCCGGGCCAATACGGGGTTGAGAGCAAGGGGCTGACCATAAATTACGATTTTTTTCCGTAATGTTGACAAATATTATCAACATCCTTTAAGATTTAGACAAATAATAATAAAAATTAAAATGAGTCACTTTCTAAAAAAACTTCTACGTAATCATCGGTCGACCCCCAGCGCAATCTCTGTGCTGTGCGTGTCGTGTTGATGACGCCGATGATGATGGTGAGAAGTGCCCCCGTGCTTTTTGGGATCATGTCTCGGCTACGGGGAGGTTGGTGATGTGAAAATTTCGATAGACCCTTTCAGCATGGCAGCAGCAGTGGATGATGTTGATGGCATACAGTCAATTTTGGGGCGACAACCCCTCCACTAGATCAATACAACGCGTCCGGCTTGCTTGACGTGGTGCATACTTTCTTTTTTCAATGGAACCTCCCCACACGGATTGATTTCAATCGATAGTATAGAGAGAAAAAAGAGAGCGATTTTTTTTCGGGGACGTGGGATTGCGAAAATTGAGTTGAGAGGTGCTTTAAGCGGTTTGCAGCATTTTAGGCGTAGGCCACTTGTACCACATGTTCAGAGGAGGAGTTCTTATCATATGTAATGCGATCGTTTCTTTTTGCGTTACGCAGAAGTTTTGTACCCGGCTAAGTGTTACACGTGTAATCGTGGGCTTAAATTTCGTGAGGATGGGAGAAACAATTGTGAAATGCTTGGAAATTGGTCTGGTAAGCTGCAGAAATCAACAGTTTCGATGTTGATGTCAGTAAACGCTTCAGTTATGTCGAGGCCTGGTAGATTTGGACTCCCCTCAACACGCTTCAATCGACAGATTTGAATTTTAGTAAATTTCCTGCCAATAAATAAAATTGTATATTTGGGTATATGTACAAGTTATGGCATCATGTTAAGCAACCATGCGCAACCATAAGCAAAGCTGAGATCTGCAAACTGACATGGCGGGCGCCGTTGGTGGCCAATGACTGTTACCTATTCGCAAATGATCTAGCTTTAGCAATCATGGTGTTTTATCTGAAAGAAAACGAAAAAATAGCTTTTTATTTTATTTTTTTGTAAAATTTACAACAACGATGAACCAATTGCATTTACGTTTTGTATTATATCGATTGCTCTAAAACGTAATAATATTTTTGCAAGCTCTTGTAAGCTTATTGTAAGTTGGAACAAGACGAACAAATTCGCTTCAAATCGATTGCAGAAATACTATACCTTTTTAGATTAATCGAAGAAATACAAAGCGTAAAGCCTGCGCACTATGTGAGGTTTAACTGTATTCGTTTTCGCAAAATTACGATGATGATTTAATGATGATGCTTAATGATTTTTTACTGTCTTGTGTATAATTCAAAAGATGACATTTTGAAGTAATTGAAAATTAAATATAAAAAAAAATACTCCGTTCTAGTAACATTGAAAATTTTTTGAAACTTATTGTTTTTTTAACACTAACTTTTTCGTCTAGAATTCTTCACATCAATTTTTCACCTGCAATTTTGCTGAAGTTATAAAATCGATAATATAAAGCTTTTTACCGATTTTTGAATATATTTACACACATTGAAAAATTGTATAATTTTGGAAGATATTATGTTATATCTTATAAAATTTAATTTTACCTCAATTCAGAACAAAAAAAAAGTAAACGGAACGAAAAATTGACAAATTTACACATTTTAAACGTGGTAAAGTTATAATTTTTTTTTTTACGCAAAAGATATAACCAATCCCAAATGTAATTAAACCATTTTTTTTATTGGTTAGCATTTCTATATATACAGTTGCCAAAATTGTATGTAGGTTTTTATAAATGAACTACTGAAGCAAAATGTTTTATTTTATGATTCGATCTTCTAGACTTCAAGAGTTTTTTTGAAAAGGTCATATAAGCAATTGTGTTTCATATCTTTATAGGACTTTAAAAAAAACTCTAGCCTTGAAAGCTATTGCATTTTAATATTTTGAATATAAATTATGTGCTTTGCAAATATATTTCAAAGTTTATGTCGTCACCTCTTCAAAATCGGCCTGAATAATCAAGGGCAAAAACATACTTTTTCGAAAAAGTTTAAAAAAAATTGATGAAAATTAAAGTTCAATGAACTATATATTTATAGTTATTATTATATTTTTTTAAGTCTCATTAAAATGAAAACAGCTGAATCAAAAATTCTTGACTTTTTTTATTAGGTCCTAGAAACAAATGTTAACGTTGAGTGTACCCCTTTCATTTTTACGTTTATTTTGAGCAGTTTTTGGAGTACCGTGAAATTTCGTAATTTCGATTTTTTGCCGTGTGTTGCTTTGAAAATCATTATTTTGAAATCCGGGGTTGGGACCATCCACAAACCACGCGGACACTTTTTTGGAAATTCAACCCCCGCTCGTGGTCAATTGTCCATACAAAAAAAAAAACTTTTTTGTATGGAGCGTGGACAATCGATAGCAAGCTTCCCATGCGTCAGTGACAACGCACACCGCGGCTTTGAAAACTTTGAAAACGATATAAACGATGAAAAGCTTAGAAAGCTCCTATTGGAATCCAATGAACCCTGTTAAATAAACTTACGAAATCGCGAAAAAATGAAGTCTACTTTAAGGCGATTTAAGGAGCACACGGGAAACAAATTGATTGTAGCCGGATGAAAGTCCTATGTCACAAAAGTTTTTGCATAAACATTGGACAGTTATAAAAAACGGACAGAGCAAAAGAAACCGAAAAGCTACGATATCTTACATGTTGTAGGAAACATCGGTAGACAAGCTAATACAAAACAAGTATAAGTCGAGCCACAAAATATATGCGCCAGCATTCTCGCGCCAGTATTCGAAGCTCAACTTGACAACTTGTCGACTTGGCGACGAGGCGTCGAAAATCGATGCAGTGTGATTCTTTGACGATTTTTCCGATGAAAATTCATGCTAAATCGTCGTATTTACGAAGATGAAAATGACGTCCAGCCATAAAGTAAAACCTATACCTTTCTTTAGTAAGAAAGGCAAAAGTAAATCGCTCTAAAAATTGATCCGGATTGCCGATAGATGTCAAATTTGTTTCAGATGCTCACTAATGGTCTGTACTATGAATGTAGAAAGAAATTTCGGATAAAATCGTAAATGAAAAGTGTTGGCGAAGGTCACCAGGTGGGCTTTTACCTTTTTTAGGATTTTTTTCTTTTGGCAGGTTAATCAAACGGCTCTAACTCCAGAACCAGATTATGGATCTGGATGAAAAATTGGGAGGTTGTAGAGCTCAAAAAATGCAATTTTTGAAATAAATAAAAGATATGAAAATGAAAAATTTTGACCATATTTTCATTTGAAAACTGTGTATTTTGTTGAAAAGTGTTGCCGCATCCGAAAACAGATGGATATTTCGAAATTCGGACTCAAAATGACCCTTGTTCAGCACACCAGCTTTCAAATGCACTTGGAACAATCAAAATCGAAAATAGGGGAGCCGAGGACTACGCGACACAAAATTTGGCAAAAATTTTACCACACACGGACATCACTCGAACTCCACGGAATTTATTTTCTCAAAATTCGAAGGATGGAGATACACGAGTTCTGTCAAGGTGAATCGATAGAGCGTCAAAAATCGATGGAGTGTGATTTTTTGACGATTTTTCCGATGAAAATTCATGCTGAATCGTAATATTTACGAAGATGAAAATGACGTCCTGCCATAAAGCAAAACACATCATAATTTATCATTTTCAAACTAATTTTATCTTTTCCTAGTGAATAATTGTCCAAAATATTCGAAAATGCATTCCGTTTTTCGATTCGAACTCATTTTCATTGAGAATATTAAAATATTGCTATCCACCAACATTTTCTTTATTATAGTTAACTACCTTTTTGAACGTTTCAAATTTCTATGAAAACTTTTTCTTGTAGTACATCAAACACTTCTCTACCACGTTCAATTTGATTCCATACCATTCCTCACGATTTAATTTGCACTCTTCACACTCTTCATTTTTCGGATAAATCTCAAACCTATTGAAGTCACCCCAGTTTACGGTATACAATTTTGCCGACAATTTTCCAGGAATATTCCTTTTGGTATCTTGAGAATACTGCGATTTTGAAAATCCTAAATTGGTCGCCACCTTGCAGCGTAATGCTACACGCGTGACCATCTTGTCAAAGAATTCGGCTGTCTTATGTTGGATTGATAAATTTGAATAGGACAACTTAAACTATTGCACAAAACTTTTACTCAAAGTCCCCAGCAAAATAATAACAAATTTCACAATTACCTCCTACCTTGAAGCCGACATTCCCTGGACCGTAAACACAATTTTTTTTTCCGTAACATAAAACAAATTCCTTCCCACAAGTGATTATATTTTCCACTGAGAGGCTGTGAGTTACGCGCACTTTTCGTTTCTTTGAGATTTCTGTGATGTCGTCCAGTTGCAAGCTGCGGGTCAGAGCCGGAAAATTGCAATTTGGCACGTTCGTCACAGCAGCAAAACGGAAAAAGCTGCTGCTAGGTGCTCGTGACATTTCGGCGAAACGGGCAATTTTGCGCTTATTAGGCAAAGGTTGCGGGCAGGAAAAACCGTGAACCATGACGGATTGCTTCAGATTGTTGATGAGAATTTTAATTTATTTGTTTTCTGGCGGTGGTTTTATGTTGGGGAAATTTGTGGGATTTGCTTTCGGTAGGAAGAGGCTTGGAAAAATTGTACATTTTATCTGCTGAAGAAAACACAAATTATCCTACAGAAAATGTGACAAGCAAAATCAGTAACGTAATTTGTCTTTTAGTCAATTTGAAGACAACCCCATTTGAAGCAACTTCTCGCCAAGAAGTCACTGCTAGCTGCCACCAGAAAATGGAAAACTATGTTTTCCACTCAATTGGCTGGCCCACATTTCAACGTTGCGAGCACAAAGTGCCACCCGAAGGTTCAGCATATTTGACAAAGAAAAGTGAAACAAAAAATCAATGTGCTCGCCGCCAGCCAGCATTTTCCAATCCGATTCTAACGGGGAAAAGTTCCGCAAAAGAAACGAGAAAAATCTCGAGAGTTTTCCTCACCCCTCGCTCACCCCACCAACTGGTGCAGCACTGTGTCTGTACCGATTTTCTCCACACTAAATCACGTAAACTTCGTCTTATTTTTTATTTTCCATTTTTTTCTTCTTCCCTCAAAAGTTGTGAAACTGGAAAGAATCTGGAGTCTATTTTTAGGGTCGTCCGGGCTGATCAGCCCCGATCTTTGAGTTATGTGTGTTTTACGTCTATTTTCAAACTCTCTTTTTCGTGTGAATGGAACAACCCGTTCCTGGTTTTCCCCTCTTTTTGGTGCGAAAGAGCAGGGGGACCATCGGGCAGGAAGTGTTTCTTTTTTTGCCCACGTGGAATGTTTTGGGAAGTGAAGTTTTTTTTCCGCTAGCTGTGCAAACACTTGACCTTTATTTGGGTTTGATTCGTGGGGTAAAATGACAATGCTTTGTAAATTTTGTATAGTAATGTTTTAAAATAAGCTTATTTAAAATAAATATTTTTATATACTAGCCCAAAAAAAGAAACGATATTTGTCAAACTACCCCAAGAATATCCATCAATTTTTCGGATCGAGGCAGGGATTGGACTGTTCGCCCAGACAGCTTGACTAATTGCTTAGAGTACTTCTTCGTACCTGTCACGGGCAGTGTTTTGTTTAATTACTCCATGTTTTTTTTTCTGCTGATGTAGTTTTTTTTTTTGCATTTGCAAACAAAGTGTGCAGAACAAGCAACTTTCTCGAGTGCTCGAGAAATTGTTTTTATTTTTATTTTTTTTGCAAAGAGAAGTTTTCGAACGATGGTGTGGTATTCCAACAATGTTTCTGCATTGATTTTGGTGAAAAGTACCATACAAAATGTGGTATGTGCACTCTTTAAGTTGGACAACATAACTCGACATTTTTGTAGTTGATGTCATTTTATGTCAATTTATGGGAAATTAAATGTACTTTTCGAATATAGATTGACCCAGAAGGGTCATTTTTTCGTTTAGAACAAAACTTCTAAGTTGGTCGTCGTTGATCATGGCCGTTCATCGCCACCCGCGACAGACGCGAACGACGAAACAAAGAGAAACACAAAAAAGTATTTTTTTCTAAACTTTTTTATGTATAATCATGATAACTCGTGATTTTTATAAGAAAATCCCTCATGTTTATCTTTCAAAATTTTTGTAATTGTCTACTCTACAACTTTGTAAAACATTGGTACACTCTTAAAAATTAACCCTGCAAAGTTAGAAAAAAACACGAAATTTTAAAATAAAAATTTTGTTCTAAATGAAAAAAATACCCTTCTGGGTCAATGTAGATTCGAAAAGTCCATTAAATTTTCCCTAAAATGACATGTTCCAAAAAATTTTACAGTCAAGCAGCGGAAAATGGGAGAATTATTAAAACGTTTTTAAGTGTTTTTTTTTTTCGATACGTTTTTGAGGAATTCTGAGTACGCTATCAAACTGGGCGTCTAATTTTACATAAAAGTCCCTTTGACGCCGAATTTCTATCTCATCTCCGTTTCAGGCTGCAAATGATTGAAAAAACACCTCTTTTTCGCATGTTCAGGAATTAAAGGGGTCGTAACGCCTCTCCGTCACGAGATATCAAAAAACGGACCTCGGATTCGTAATCAGGGACAATAATTACCCCTTAGGACAACGTTTCACGCAAATCGAAGAGGGTCAGGGCAACTTTTCCCGATTTCGTGTGAGTTGGTAGAGAATTACCCAAATATAATGTGACATTGTTAAGCATTTTAAATATATTTGAGACAAGAATCAATTTTTAAAATAATTCTCGATTTTAACGGACATCGTAAAATTCGTGAAATTTGAAGAGTTCCGTGAAATTCCGAGAAATTTATCAATTCAATTCTTTTCAAAAAACAACGTAATAAATATTTCATCCACAAAAGCTTTTAAAGTAAATTTTTAAATTGAAGAGTGTGATATTAATCATACATTGACATACATACATTGACATCAACTTGTTTAATTGACTCAACAAGCAAATTTTTTTTGCTAATCGCGCTTTTTTTATTGAATTGATTAATTTTCATGTAAACATTCATGTAAAAGTAACATTCAAAACAAACTTTATCTTCCCTGAGTCAATGTATTGACCAGAGGAGGAAGCAAATAATATCGAATTAAAAATTGATTTTCATTTGAGTACAGAAAAGTACTGAGAAAATAAAATGCTATTTACAGTACCAAAAATAGTTTATGAGTTTTTCTTGCGATTCAAGCTTTGTTTTTTGATTTTTCAAATCTTAAAAGGACTTTTTAGATTTTTTTCTGAGTCCTGTTTATTTTTTACGATATTTGATTAATTGAGTGGAGAGCTCCCGTGGAAGTTAAAGAAACATGACTTTTTTTGTTTTCTGTTCTGATTTTGGAATTTTGAGGGTTTCGTTATAAATTAAACTTTTTTGGCCTGTTTATTTTTATTTTGTTTTTCAAGATATCGCAGCTAATTCAAGTTATTTAAATCATTTTGCTGGGCGAGATGTTGAATGTTGCTTTAATATGAAATTCATTAAAATGTAAAACGATAAAATAAATGCAATTCAGCAAACACTTGTTCAATTAGTGAGAATACACATGCCCGCACAACCATGAGGAAACTTTTTAGAAATTAGAAAAAAATATATTTTTGTCACGTTCGAACGTGAAGTTTCGAAGAATTTTGTTCAGTTTATTGAAAAATAATATATTATGAAGCATAACAAGGATTTTCTGAAGTTTTAACATATGATTTTCAGATTTATTTAAACATTTTTCAACATTTTTCGCAAAATTTCCATGAAATTTTGTATTTTGAAATTACCCGTTAAATTTGCAACTTTTGAGCGTGAACGCGTTTGTGATACATTTTACTTCAAAATTATAATTATTTATCGTAAAATTTCTCATTGTTTTGGTTTTTTTAACTTTGAATTTTTCCAGTTCCAGGGAAGATTGGACGTTCCAATTCTCATTTTAAACTTTAAGGGGTTAAATACATGTAAGAAATCACAATATTTCATGTATCCAAAAAAATATTGAATTCACTAAAAGGATGATTTTCAATCACTCCTGAAAATTTCATGAAGATATTTCTTGAATAAACTAAGTAAAAAAAGGTGCAGTGGCATAACCATCATGACGAAGAACTTCGGACACAAAAGTAAATGAAATTTTTATAGTTTTCAATATTTGCGTTTCTTGGCCACAAAATCAATCAAGAAAGAGTTATTTCGTTAGATCTATTTATTTTTTCTCAAAGATGGTCTCATGGTTTTTCGACATTGGATAACATTTAAAAATTTCAAACGCTTCTTGAGTTAATCGTAATGGCAATATTTTCGGGCCAGTTGATATGAAATCATTTCATCAAATCTCTGGTAAACATTCGGCATTGAACAATTTTTAAGAAATATTTTATATTGCCCCAACTCTTATGGTTCCGCAAATGTCCCCCTATCGGAACACCCCACGGGGCCTCCGGCCACTCCAGGTGGTGGCCACTACTGCCGAAATGTCAAATTTGTCAAAGAGAGGGTGAGAGCATTTCTGTGTAGCTGTGGAATCACCGCGTCCTTCCTGGTTCCGTCCCGCAAAATCTCCATGGCAACGTCGTCCGATCGTGGATTCCTCGTGTGATGGTCGCATCAGCAACAGCAGGAGCTCCTTCAGGTCGGTGTCCAAAATTGATTTGACTTGATTATGGACCTCCTTTTATATCAAATCGTGATGGCGTTTGCTACTCTTACAAGTTCAGCAAAGGGAAATAATAAATTGTCAAGGCCAAACGCAGGCAAGGCTTTGTAGTCAAAAGAGTGTGCTGTGTGTGCGTGCTTGCTTGCTGTGTGGAAACATTTATTAATTTAAACTCAGTTTTTAAGTGCTTCAACTAAATTTCACGGCCATTAATTAGGTATAGTAAGAATGCGTGAAATCTCCCCTTTCGTTTGGTGGGTACCACTTTTACGTGTGTTGAACAGGAGCTGAGATATTAATGTTACAAATCTTGCAGTCGCGTTTAATTTCTTTTCGTTTTATTTCGCTCCGCGAAATTTTGGATTGCTACCCTGTATAGAGCCCTAAGACGAAGTTCTTCGTCAAAAAACAACAATCAAAAATTTACGATTTTTTATATGAAAAACATAAAAAAATATTTTTATGTTTTTTTTAAATATATTTTTTTTAATCGGCCTTCGTCATGCACAGGGAAATGGTTCAACGAGTCTTCAACAAAATGTTGAGCCGATTTGGTCAACGCAGTGTTGAGATATCGTGGCACCCTCTTTTTGAAACTGCTAACTTCAAATAGCTATATCTCAGCAATGATTCAACCAAATGGCTTCAAATTTATTTTGTTAACAGATGAAAATGCCCTGAAACTGATTTAGAAAAAAGTTAAAATGTGTGCTCATACCAACCTCTGACATTTTTGCCGATTCACATGCACAGCAAAAAAAATCGTGGTAATATTACATCTGGGAAGGGGTACATCTTTTATGTCAGAAAAAAGGTGTAATTTTACCTCTGGAAATTTGTAATTTTACCACTTTTCTGGTGTAATGTCACTTTTTCAGTCTAAAATGAGGTAAAATTACATCATAAAAGAGGTAATATTCAACCTTCCAAAATTACAGCTTCCAAATTTACATTATTTTTTCCTGTGTGTATGTAACCCTTTAAGGTTAAAGGGAAAACCGCAAATGTAAGTTTTCTAAACACTGGGAAAGTCGCAGAAAACAAGTCAAGTAAATCAAATTATTTATATGTTTCTTTTATTTAATAAAATTATTTTCTTTTATTTGAGGTGTTTCTCCCTTCACTCAAAATTTTCTAAAAAAATCAGGTGGCAAAACCATTATCATCACTAAAATTAAAATTTTCAAGGAAAAGTCTTATACAATCTTACACATTCAACTTTTGATAACGCACTGTTTAATATTTATGTTAAATTGATAATTGAATAGGACATTTCAGGCATTTTCAAATTTTGATTTTTGTGACATAGATCGGATAGAGCTATGTTAACGTGTAATTTAAGCAACTGGTTAAAATTATAGAAATTACAAAAAAATATCACTTTTGACTTTCAAGTTATTCGGTTTAGTCACCCAAATTTCGATAGGTTTTTGCCTCAGGGGCAATGTATTCGTAGGGGAAATTCTCGTATCTTTGGCAGGTTGAGCACTCGCTCCTAACTCCATCCAATTAGCTGATTTTCACTATTTAAACAATTAATTTTGCAATAATCTGCAATAATTGAATGTCAATGTGCTGATATGGCAACATTAGAGGCACGCTGGAATTAGATGCTGTTCCCCTACAACAAAAATTTCCAAAAATTGTTTAGAACTCACGATTTGTGATTTAGTGAATAATGGTCTATTTTTATAGAAAATATCATATTTTGTTCTAAAACATTTACAAATGCATTCAAATTGGCCATAGTTAGGGGTCCAATAATGTTCTGTATTCATATTCATCCACTAATATATATAAGTCGCCATTTTTCATAGGTTACCTGTAAAAGTTGGAATTATGATTTTTTTTGCCTGATCTTTTATTCTCTCTAGAAACCAACTTAAAAATGTTTACCATCAATACCAACACCATTGTATCTTGTTGCTGATTATTTTAACAACTCAAACGAAAATAAACCTTCCCCACACAGAAAAAAATATGTGAATTTACTCGACACGGAAAAAATGAATCACATGTAAACTCAGTTGATGTAAACTTGAGATTCGACGTAAACGGTTGAATCACACGTAAAATCATGTTTTTACGTATAATTTGTCGCAAATTTACATCAATTTGCATAAATTTAAATGTTTAATGATCGTGCAAAATGTTATCATAAACGATTGGTTCGAAATCTTTTTTGTTTTGAAAGCGTTTTCTTCAATGGCGTTGTTAAATCTCAAATGTTAGGCTCTCAATGTTAGTCGTCAGTTACTCATATTTGTACTACTTGTTTTGGATGCACCATTAATGTGAGCTTTTGCTACAGGACTCAATTAAGTTCGCCTATTACCAAAACATCCATTTTATATAGGATTCTTTGTCTGGCTAACCTGAAATATTTCTTGTTATATTTTTTATGCTTCTAGTCAAATCAACTTCATAAAATTTTACCATTTTATACTAACACCAAAACCTTGTTGCTGATTATTTTAACAACTCAACAAAATCAATCCTTTCCAGATGTTGCTTCAGTGACGTGTCAAGACTTACTCAGATTAGCCCTTCAGGGAAGGTAACCAAACATGAAGGCATCAACAAGAGTATACTTTGCTGTTCAGGCCAGTACCTTAGCTGGAGCTTGCCACAGTGGTCATTTTGTGTTAGGGGCTCAGCTTGAACAGTCCCTAGTTTTTGGTGACATATCTTGTCTACTAATAAATAACTATGTTGTTATATCATAAAAATATTTTTCTAATTATGTCATGTGCATAAAATCGTTAATTTTAAATTAAAGATGCTCAAGCCCCAGCATCAAACAGAACTAATTTTCTCAAAATGATGATTGCCTAAAATAATCAATGTCAAGTCTTATCTTCCGTTAGCCCTTCACGGGATAATTAAACAGAACATGCATCAACTCTACTCTCTGAAGAACTTTTTCCAACCAGAATAGAAGACGAGGATCTTGTGGTGGTTTTTGTGAATACTTCCTGTGAGGAGAATATTCTTCTAGATTGCTTTGGTTACAAACTTGTCTCCTCTTCTTAAAAACTTTCAAGTCTCTTCTAAATAAGAACATTTACATGAAAATTAGCTAAAAATCTTGTTTCCAATGAACCAATGTTTTTCTACACATTATTCAAGCCAAAACCAAAATTTTACCTATGGAAAAGATAACATTGATTCAAAAGAAAATCATCTAAAAAGTTGAATGCCGTTTTAAACGATTGTGGTAGTGATTTTGAGTATAGTTCTAAGTCGACAAGTCGTCAAGTCAGCGCAAACACCGACGCGGTAGTTTTTATTGGATTTAAATAATGTTTTGAAAAAAACTCAACGAAAAAGAAGAAGAAAAACTTAATGCTCGTCAATATTTAATCCCCGTGAAAGGCAAACACTGTTTACAGCTCAAATCGTTTCTCAATCTCGATCGATCCCAATAAAAACTCATTCTCCTTTGGGGTTGTCGGTTTATTTGTACTAGAGACACACAACGCGCCGAGCAAATAAGAGCAGAACGCCTGGGCAAAAATTAACAAACAAATGGCAGGCATTTTCCAATGTGTTTTTTTTTCTCCTTCTTCCACGGAACGTGCACTGCTCTAGAACTAACGACGACGCCACCAACCGGGAATGATGGGTACTTGCTGTGTAAACAAAAACAAACAATTATGACGACGACGACGAGGACGAGGAGGAGATTGCAGACAGCACTTGGTGCAGCGATGCCAGTGTGAGATTCGCTTGCTGCAAAAACATGACCCTTGAAGAGACTTAACTTTTTGTTTTCGTTTTTGATCAGAACGGCTTATTACTTCACTTTTAAATTGATTAAAATTTCATTCTTCCAATACTTTTAGATGTTTTATTTGATTCGATAAAACTTTCATCAATTCTTAAAAATTACGACAAGATATTTAATTTTTTTTGTTATGCCGTTTTTATATGTTGCTATTTGCAATACTATTGCTTAGTAGCAAATAACATAAAAATTTGAAAACTACAAAACATTGTTTGTTTTATTTAACCATTTTTATAAAATGACAAGCAAATTCTAGAGACAAACACGATCAACTAAAATTAATTTAGAGAGCTGAGCAATTCTCCACGAAATCGGTCTTTTTTGGAATTTTAATTTTTGTATTTTTTAATCCGACTGAAACTTTTTTGGTGCCTTCGGTATGCCAAAAAAGCCATTTTGCATCATTAGTTTGTCCATATAATTTTCCAAACAAATTTGGCAGCTGTCCATACAAAAATGATGTATGAAAATTCAAAAATCTGTATCTTCTGGAGGAATTTTTTGATCGATTTGGTGTCTTCGGCAAAGTTGTAGGTATGGATATGAACTACACTGAAAAAAATGATACACGGTAAAAAAAATTGGTGATTTTTAATTTAACTTTTTGTCACTACAACTTGATTTGCAAAAAAACCCTTTTTATTATTTTTTGATATGTTTCAGAGGACATCAAATGCCAACTTTTCAGAAATGTCCAAGTTGTGCGAAAAATATTAGACCGAGTTATAAATTTTTTAATCAATACTGATTTTTTCAAACAATCGAAAAATTGGTCGTAAAAAATGTTCAACTTCATTTTTCGATGTTAAATCAAATTTGCAATCTGAAAGTACTCTAGTGAAAGTTTGATAAAGTGCACTGTTTTCAAGTTAAATCCATTTTTAGGTGACTTTTTTGGAAAAAGTCGCAGTTTTTCTTTTTTTTTCAATTAGTGCACATGTTTGCTCACTATACAAAAAAATATTTTTGGAAAGCTGAGAAAATTCTCTATATTTAGCTTTATTGAACTTTGTTGATACGACACTTGGTTGCTGAGATTTTGCCATGTAAGTGTTTAAAAACAGGAAAATTGATGTTTTCCAAGTCTCACCCAAACAACCCACCATTTTCTAATGTCGATATCTCAGCAACTAATAGTCCGATTTACAATGTTAAAATATGAAACATTCTTGAAATTTTCCGATCTCTTCGGAAAAAAAATACTTTCAAAAATTTTAAATCAAGACTAACATTTTAAAAGGGCCAAAAATTCAACATTACGCCCTTTTAAAATGTTATTCTTGGTTTAAAAATTTTGAAAATATTGTTTTCGAAAAGATCGGAAAATTTCACAAATGTTTCATATATTAACATTGAAAATCGGACCATTACTTGCTGAGATATCGTCAATAAAAAATGATGGGCTGTTTGGGTGATACTTAGAAAACATCAATTTTCCTGTTTTTAAACACTTGCATGTCAATATCTCAGCAACTAAGGATCGTATCAAAAAAGTTCAAAAAAGCAAAATATAGAGAATTTTCTCAGCTTTTCAAATATATTTTTTTAAAGTAGGCAAACATGTACACTTATTATAAAAAATGAAAAACTGCGACTATTTTCAAAAAAGTCACCTAAAAATGGATTTAACTTGAAAACGGTGCACTTTATCAAAATTTCACTAAAGTACTTTTTGATTGTAAATTTGATTTTACATCGAAAAAAGTTGAAATTTTTTTGCGAGCAATATTTCAGTTTTTTGAAAAAATCAGTATTGATTAACAAATTCATAACTCGGTCAAATATTTTTTGCACAACCTGGAAATTTCTGAAAACTTGGCATTTGATGTCCTCTAAAACATATCAAAAAATAAAAAAATTCAAAATAGTGTTTTTTTGCAAATCAAGTTTTAGTGAAAAAAAGTTAAATAAAAAATCAGCAAAAAAAATTTTAAAAACTGAAAAAATCATTTTTTCAGTGTATTCCATATCCATACCTACAACTTTGTCGAAGGCACCAAAACGATCAAAAAATTCCTTCAAAAGATACAAATTTTTGAATTTTCATACATCATTTTCTTATGGACAGCTGCCAAATTTGTATGGAAAATTATATGGACAAACTAATGATGCAAAATGGCTTCTTTGGGCATACCGAAGGCACCAAAAAAGTTTCAAAATATCGAATGACCGAAATCTGGGAGAACTGCTCAGCTATTCTTCACTAAAAACTAACTTAATCCACCTATGTGGTTGGAGCCTTCCTCACTTATTCCCTACAATGGCTGATATGATGGAATTGTACAAAAATTTCATCTCTTTTTTAGATCCGGAGTAAAAAAGTACATCAATATCACTTAAGTGTACATATCTCAAGACAGGGTTGCCAGATCTCCAATGTTTTAGGCTCGTTAGAACGGTCTTTTCATAACCTAACCAACGATGGGTTGGATGGTGGATCCGGTCATAGTTTACATACATTTAAGTGAGATCCGGTTTCCAAAAAGTACATCAATATCACTTAAGTGGGCATTTCTCGAGACAGGGTTGCCAGATTTCAAATGTTTTGAACTCGTCGGAAAGGTTTTTTGATAAACTAACCAACGATGGGTTGGATGGTGGATCCGGACATAGTTTACATACATTTAAGTGAGATCCGGCATCCAAAAAGTACATAAATGTCACTTAAGTTGCCATACCTCGAGACAGGGTTGCCAGATCTCTAATGTTTTGAACTCGTTGGAAAGGTCTTTTGATAACATAACCAACGATGGGTCGGATGGTGGATCCGGACATTGTTTACATACATTTAAGTGAGATCCGGTTTCCAAAAAGTACATCAATATTACTTAAGAGGGCATATCTCGAGACAGGGTTGCCAGATTTAAAATGTTTTGAACTCGTTGGAAAGGTTTTTTGATAAACTAACCAACGATGGGTTGGATGGTGGATCCGGACATAGTTTACATACATTTAAGTGAGATCCGGCTTCCAAAAAGTACATCAATATCACTTAAGTGGCCATATCCCGAGACAGGGTTGCCAGATCTCTAATGTTTTGAACTCGTTGGAAAGGTCTTTTGATAACCTTACCAACAATGGGTCGGATGGTGGATCCGGACATAGTTTACATACATTTAAGTGAGATCCGGCATCCAAAAAGTACATAAATGTCACTTAAGTTGCCATACCTCGAGACAGGGTTGCCAGATCTCTAATGTTTTGAACTCGTTGGAAAGGTCTTTTGATAACATAACCAACGATGGGTCGGATGGTGGATCCGGACATTGTTTACATACATTTAAGTGAGATCCGGTTTCCAAAAAGTACATCAATATTACTTAAGAGGGCATATCTCGAGACAGGGTTGCCAGATTTAAAATGTTTTGAACTCGTTGGAAAGGTTTTTTGATAAACTAACCAACGATGGGTTGGATGGTGGATCCGGACATAGTTTACATACATTTAAGTGAGATCCGGCTTCCAAAAAGTACATCAATATCACTTAAGTGGCCATATCCCGAGACAGGGTTGCCAGATCTCTAATGTTTTGAACTCGTTGGAAAGGTCTTTTGATAACCTTACCAACAATGGGTCGGATGGTGGATCCGGACATAGTTTACATACATTTAAGTGAGATCCGGCTTCAAAAAGTACATCAATATCACTTAAGTGGCCATATCTCGAGACAGGGTTACCAGATCTCCGATGTTTTAGGCTCGTTGGAAAGGTCTTTTGATAAACTAACCAACGATGGGTCGGATGGTGGATCCGGACATAGTTTACATACATTTAAGTGAAATCCGGCTTCAAAAAGTACATCAATATCACTTAAGTGGGCATATCTCGAGACAGGGTTGCCAGATCTTCAATGTTTTAGGCTCGTTGGAAAGGTCTTTTAATAACCTAACCAACGATGGGTTGGATGATGGACCCGGAAATAGTTTACATACATTTAAGTGAGATCCGGATATCTGTGAAAACACATTTTTATACATAACTTTTGAACTACTTATCAAAACTTCAATCTGTATAAAACTCGATCTATGGGACCCTAAACCAAGTCGAATGCAACAGGTTCGGGTCAAATCGGTTCAGCCAGTGCCGAGAAACATGAGCTAGTTTGTTGGTCACATACATACATACACACACACATACACACACACATACACACACACATACACACACACATACACACAGACATTTGTTCAGTTTTCGATTCTGAGTCGATATGTATACATGAAGGTGGGTCTACGACGTTTTTATTCAAAGTTCATTTTTAGAGCAGGATTATAGCCTTACCTCAGTGAGGAAAGCAAAACGAAAATAGATTTTATTAGCTTTTTTAATGCTTATTTGATTTGTGAGCGACTTTCTTTATTCAATTTGGTTTTACTGGTGAATAAGGCCAATGCAAATATTTTTCAAAGTTTAAAAAAATGTAAGATTGAAGAAAGCAAAAAAATTTGCAAAAAAAACTTTTTGCGGTACTGTACATCAAAATTTTCAAAAATACAAAGTGGTTTTAATTCAACCCAGACATGCTAAAACTGATTCTAAACGGAGTGGAATGCATTTTAAATTGATTTCAGCTGATTGCACTGAAATGTCCATTGAAATTTCGATGTTTTTTGAAAATAATTTTTTTTTGCCCTCTGATTTTTTGGGCTAAAATTGAAGGGGTGAGAAACACTTTAAATAAAATTTTACCAGCCTAATCAAGATAAAATAAGTTGACAATAAGTTCCTTTGCAGTACATAACTGAGTTTTGGAGTTCCTTTCAACTGTGTTTTGCATCATAATCTATTTTGAAACAATCATTTCTTTAACTAAAGCACTCACAAGAGTAAGAAAAAATATTTTTAAAAACTTACCATATTTAGGTGAATTTTTATGACAAAAGAAGGCACTTTACATCACTAGTTTTTTTCATACAACTCTCCATTCAATATTGGCATCTGTCTTTACAAAAATACGTAAATATTCGAAAATCTGTTTATGAGGCAGGGATTTTCTGTTAAATTTGGGGTCTTAAAAAGTCAAATGTCAAATTTACACGAAATGTGTGTGTGTGTGTTTTTTTTAATACGCTCTTCTTTATTCGACCGTATCAATAGATTTGGAGGTTAGGTTTGGCTTTCGGTCTGTTAGAGGATTCAAAACACTTGTTTGTCTGACATTTTCAAACGTCTGATTAACAAAACATATCCTCAAACAGACCGGAAGCCAAACCTAACATCATTTTTTTTCAATTTGTTTAAGGAGATCGCAATTTTTGAGGTCATTGTTTAAATTACTTAAAAATTACTTGAGGCCCAACTCATCTAAAAAAGTCAAGGGGCTATTTTTATACTGCCCAATTTCTTTCACAATTTTTATTTTTCTGTGTGCAAGAGTTTATTTTCAGAAGTTATTACTCTACACAGTAATTTTTTTTGTAAGTTTTTAAGGTGTCTCTTTCATAATGTAATTTTACTCCAATTAAGATTAACTTTTCACATTACTCCAGAAAAGTGGTAAAATTACGCATTTTGAGATGTAAAATTACACTTTTTTTTTACTTTGAAGCTGCACCCCTTCCTAGATGTAATATTACCATGATTTCTTTTATTGTGTACGAAAAACTTGACTTCTCTTGTTTTATTTGTTTCTTATTTCTTTTTGCTTACATCATGTTTAGTTTATGTTTTTTTTTATAATATTCGGCTTGTTCTACTACATTTTTGTATGTTTATACAGGCACCTTTTTAATTTGTTGTTAGTTTTTAAAATTTTCTACCATTTTTATTTCAAAAATTACACAGCTAAAAAAGTAGTAATCCAGCTGCGTGTAAAAGACCTGGGTGTAAAATAAATATTGCATTATTTTATGCAATTTTATGTGATTTTACATCCTGAAATATGTAGCCCATCAGTATGGGAAACCTACTTGACCGAAATGTCAAGCTCATATATGGGTAATTCTCCGCCAACTCACACAGCAGTTGCCCCGACCCCTCTTCGATTTGCGTGAAACTTTGTCCTAAGGGGTAACTTTTGTCCCTGATCACGAATCCGAGGTCCGTTTTGATATCTCGTGACGGAGGGCGGTACGACCCCTTCCATTTTGAACATGCGAAAAAGAGGTGTTTTCAATAATTTGCAGCCTGAAACGGTGATGAGATAGAAATTTGGTGTCAAAGGGACTTTTATGTAAAATTAGACGCCCGATTTGATGGCGTACTCAGAATTCCGAAAAAACGTATTTTTCATCGAAAAAAACACTAAAAAAGTTTTGAAGCAGTTGTAGAGCAGACCATTACAAAAATTTTAATATATATACATAAGGGTTTTGCTTATAAACATCACAAGTTATCACGATTTTACGAAAAAAAGTTTTAAAAAAGTTGGTCGTCATCGATCATGGCCGTTCATGGTCACCCGCGACAGACACGGACGACGAAACAAAGAGAAACGCAAAAAGTAACTTTTTCAAAACTTTTTTTCGTAAAATCGCGATAACTTGTGATGTTTATAAGCAAACCCATTATGTCTATATATCAAATTTTTGTAATTGTCTGCTCTACAACTTTGCAGAACATTGTTACACTCTAAAAAATAACCCTGCAAAGTTAGAAAAAACACGAAATTTTAAAATGAAAAATTTTGTTCTAAATGAAAAAATGACCCTTCTGGGACAATGTAGATTCGAAAAGTACATTAAATTTCCCATAAAATGACATGTTTCAAAATTTTTTACAGTCGAGTAACGGAAAATAAGGAGAATTTTTAAAACTTTTTTAGTGTTTTTTTCGATGAAAAATACGTTTTTTCGGAATTCTGAGTACGCCATCAAATCGGGCGTCTAATTTTACATAAAAGTCCCTTTGACACCAAATTTCTATCTCATCACCGTTTCAGGCTGCAAATTATTGAAAAACACCTCTTTTTTCGCATGTTCAAAAATGGAAGGGGTCGTACCGCCCCTCCGTCACGAGATATCAAAAAACGGACCTCGGATTCGTGATCAGGGACAAAAGTTACCCCTTAGGACAAAGTTTCACGCAAATCTAAGAGGGGTCGGGGCAACTTTTCCCGATTTCGTGTGAGTTGGTAGAGAATTACCCATATGCGTTTATCCATGCAGCTTTACATCGGTCTGATGGTCGAGTGGGCTAAGGCGCCAGTCCTTACTGTTGGTGCTGGGTTTGAATCCCGTCGGTTGCAACTTTTTTTGTGTGTTGCAAAAATTGTACATGCAGTGTGTAATATTAAGAGGCAGTATTTGTAGATTCTGCTCGGTTTGTTCTAGAGGTCGTATCGAGGTGCTCCGATTTGGATGAAACTTTCAGGGATTGTTTGTCTATACATGAGATGAACCCATGCCAAATATGAGCCCTCTACGACAAAGGGAAGTGGGGTAAAACGGGCTTCGAAGTTTGAGGTCCAAAACACATGAAATATCTTAAAATTGCTCGCATTTCCGTAAAACTTCATCAATTCCAACTCTCTTAGATGCATTTGAATAGTCTTTTGAAGCCCTTCAAAATGTGCTATAGACATCTAGGATTGGTTTGACTTTTTCTCATAGCTTTTGCAAATTACTGTTGAAAATGGATTTTTTTAAAACCTTAATAACTTTTCCCAACAGCCTCCAACACCCATACTCCCATAGGTCAAAAGTTAGGGAATTTCATGGACTATAAGCCTACGGTATTAACTTTTTGGCCAATTGCAGTTTTCTCATAGTTTTACGGTTTTTCTAGAACAAACATTTTACAACGTTAGTTTTGCCCTGTATGCCGAGAAGACGGCACTTTTTGGTCTCAATTTTGTCATATTCGGAATCCTCGGACAATTTCACGTAAGTTAGAAGTATTGGAGTTGTAATATTGCTTTAAAAAATAATTAAATAAAACATTTTTGAAAAAAGAAATAGATCTTATTTACCCTATGCTCAATACGTCAAATGCTGTATCAAGTGTGTGTGTGTGTGTGCAACCAACCAAACGGGACCACGCGGTCGCTTCTTACAAATTGAGTTGTTTCCATGTATTTTAAATTTTGCATTCTATACATGCAAATAACTCGCATAGGCATTTGGACGGTGTTAGCTCTGCCGAGCTTCGGTGACCCATTTCTACGCAGGCTAGCCATGCGCGAGGTACCTCAGCTTGAATCGACAAGCCCCGCCCTAAAGAACGTTTGCATCAATCGGATTCAAACGTTATTTAGAACTTCCGAGCCCTTGTCAAATGGACAAAGGCCCAGCATGTATATTAGGGTGGTCCAAATCCGGACTTTTTTGGGGCTACCCCCTGAAATCAAAGATTGACCCATCACTAGGCTAAATTCCAAATTTGAGCTCATTCTGAGCACGGGAACCCCTCCCTCCAATCGCTTAAAGTTTGTATGGGAAAAATCGTCAAAATGTATGGAGAAAAGCAACTGTTTTACTTTTTTACCTGTGGAAGGCGCCATGATAATCCAATTCATACCATTTCTCAAATGTAGAACCTTCATTAAATTTAGAACAACTTTCCCGAAGACACCATATTTTTAGGATTTTTTCTCCCTAAGTTATTAGCGTCCAAAACTGACCATTTTTGCACGGCTAGCTGTAAGGGGCTACCTAACAACGATGTTTATTTCCAATTCGTACACGCACGTGCTCTCTCTCAGGTTCAAACTCATCAAGCTTGCTCGCCTGCCTGCCTGCCTGCCTGTTTACCAACAAGCGCGCGCTGTTTCTCTGCTTGGACTTTTGTCGTCTTCGTCGTTTTCGTTTGCTATCCGCTGCGCTGCGTTCTTGACATGTTTATTATAATTTTCAACTAAAATAGCAGGATTCTTTTGAGATATATTTAGCATATAAATTCTTAAATTATGACAAAATAAAAACTGCGCTGAAAAAATAGTTTAAAGAAAGCTTAGGCTCGATTAAAAATTACAGCAAATGTCATGAGAACAGCACCCAAAACTGGCAGCGCTAGTCCGAGAGAATGGTGGTCTCGAGTCGAGAGAATAGTGGTACCATTCACGGACGCAGAGAACACAGCTCGAGATGGGCGATAGAACTATTCTCTCGAGGTTCATTTGCAAAAAAGTTCATCCGTCAAACAAAAACCAAAAGTGTCGACAACGGGAATCGAACCAGAGACCTTTGACAAACCAATCCAATGACTTAGCTGCCTCGGCCACCACAGCTTCGTGACCATGGAGAAGTCAGAAGTCGATGTATGACACTTGTTGGAGATTTATTGATTCAACTAACGAATGAACTCTTTTGTTATGATGGTGTGAGTTGGTACCATTATTCTATCGATTTTGGCACTGAGCCCTCAATAAATTTTGAGAGAACGATTATCTCGATTCGGAATTTTGGGTGAGGGTTTGTTTGTTTTTCCAAGCATTACACGCAGTTTTTCGTATATGCTAAAGAAACATGATAATGATTCAATTATTTAAAAAAAAAACTCTTCAGGTAATATAAATGTTGTTCCTTTAGGTAGTTTGCTTTAACAAAAATATACTTAGTACAAATCAAGGCAATTTTACAATTATTGCTGCAAATTTTCATTCATACTCTCTAAAATTATTTTTTGATTCTTTCGGGAAATTTCTTTCTGTGTTCCTAGACACCCTGCAACAAATATTGCAACTGTTTATCATTTTTTGTCAGTTTACCTGTAAATTTTCGATTCAGGAAACATCTCTTTCTGCACAATCGTTAACTACCTTCAGATCTTGCAGTTGCGGCCTTCCTTTAAGCTACTCATTTGGATTCAGTTTAAAAAAAATCTAAAGAAAATTCCTTCCTTTTTTATCTAAAAAAACTGCATGGTATTTCTTGTAACAAAAGCAGATAAATTAAAATCCAAAACTTTTGCAATTAGGTTTGAATCAGAACAGATGACGATTCATGGATGAACTAATTCATCAAATTTGTACTTTTTCTCACGCTCTTATAATATGATATCTTTTGTTGATCGCATATTACATTTAATTTTATATCTCAAAAACAAACCTGGTATTTTAGTTCAACATTATAATAAACATGTCAAGAACGCAGCGCAGCGAATAGCAAACGAAAACGACGACGACGACAAAAGTCCAAGCAGAGAAACAGCGCGCGCTTGTTGGTAAACAGGCAGGCAGGCGAGCAAGCTCGTGAGAGAGTTTGAACCTGAGAGAGAGCACGTGCGTGTACGAATTGGAAATAAACATCGTTGTTAGGTAGCCCCTTACAGCTGGCCGCGCAAAAAGGGTCAGTTTTGGGCGCTAATAACTTAGTGGGAAAAAATCCTAAAAACATGGTGTCTTCGGGAAAGTTGTTCTAAATTTAATGAAGGTTCTACATTTGAGAAATGGTAAGAATCGGATAATTATGGCGCCTTCCACAGGTAAACAAGTAAAACAGTTGCTTTTCTCCATACATTTTGATGATTTTTCCCATACAAACTTTAAGCGATTGGAGGGAGGGGTTCCCGTGCTCAGAATGAGCACAAATTTGGAATTTAGCCTAGTGATGGGTCAATCTTTGATTTCAGGGGGTAGCCCCAAAAAAGTCCGGATTTGGACCACCCTAATGTATATAGTTTGTAGTAATAGTATTCCTTATTCTACCAATCCAAAGGACGGGGGATCGAACCCCGGTTCGAGCGACTTTGATTTTTCGTTCATTCAAAAATTAATATTTCCTTAATTTTCTTGTTGGGAGCAGATGGGAATTGAACCCAGGATCATTCGCTTACAAAGCGAAAAACGTGACCAGTCAGCCACGGCTGCTCCATAATAGGGACAACACTAGAACGCTCTCACCAAATTCTGGGATCATCCATCCAGCTTCGTAAACTCTTATGTAAATCCCGCTTCCTTTGCATCTCTTGGATTGCCGGATGTGGCCGCCAAGTGATCCACCACAGACATGACTTCCTCCGTCGCCGTTGAACTGGTTTCCAGCTTCCACAGCCACCTGGCCCCGATTTTCTCCGGAGTAAGCTCCACCTCGAATTGCTTCTTCCTCGCCTGAGAAACTTCCACTTAAACCCCCTCCCCACCCCACCACTTCCTACACCAACATTTTTACCAGCAGCAGGCACAGTTTTTAACACCTCCATTTTGAGATTTAGAATCAAGTTTCACAATTTTACAAAATAAACTCGAAAAAATCGAGCAATTTCACAATTTTCAGTCACTTGAGACGAACATTGTTTTCAGACTAACACCCAAAGTCCGGCTTCAAAACACTGTTTGGTGACCGAGATTTCACGTCAAAATGTCACAACGCCCAATCCACGCGAACATCTCCGAAAAACCGTCGGAATTCTGGTTCCACTTTAATCCACCAAACTCCGGTGAAATCACGGGTGAAGTACAACACGGATTCTGTGAACCGGATAATCGACCCGCGAAATTGACCCATCCGGAACATTCTTGAATAACGCGTACCGGAACACACCACAAGCAAAGAATTTCGAACGAGAAGACATGAAAAAACGCGGAGCAAAACTTTCAGCCAACCGATCCCGATCAAGGCTTGCTGCGATCAACAATCTACGTCAAATGCTGTATCAAGTAGGCGAAAACTTGTTTTACCCCTAGTCCGACAAAATTCTAAATAATATTTAAATTAATTCTAAATGGCATTTTTTACAATCAAATTCAAAATTACAACACCTCAACCTAATGTAAAATTTTCTGAGGATTCCGAATATTTCAAAATTGAGACCAAAAAGTGCCGCTATGGAGGCCTACAGGGCAAAAACTAACGTAGTAAAATTTTTGTTCTAGAAAAACCGTAAAACTATGAGAAAAACTGCAATTGGCCAAAAAGTTAATACCGTAGGCTTATAGTCCATGAAATTCCCTAACTTTTGACCTATGGGAGTATGGGTGTTGGAGGCTGTTGGGAAAAGTTATTAAGGTTTTAAAAAAATCCATTTTCAACAGTAATTTGCAAAAGCTATGAGAAAAAGTCAAACCAATCCTGGATGTCTATAGCACATTTTGAAGGGCTTCAAAAGACCATTCGAATGCATCTAAGAGAGTTGGAATTGATGAAGTTTTACGGAAATGCGAGCAATTTTAAGATTTTTCATGTTTTTTGGACCTCAAACTTCAAAGTCCGTTTTACCCCACTTCCCTTTGTCGTAGAGGGCTCATATTTGGCATGAGTTCATCTCATGTATAGACAAACAAACCCTGAAAGTTTCATCCAAATCGGAGCACCTCGATACGACCTGTTTCACATCGGTGAAAAACTCGCTCTTAAGTGTTTATTTTCACGAAGGTGATGTGCATGCTTTTGCATGCGATTTTACCATCGGATTTTTTGCTGTGTACTGTATACTTATTTATGCATAAAAATAAACCATTTTATTGGTTAATTCCAGGTAGAAAACATAATATTTTCTCAGTAGCTTTAAGTCCGATTTTGAATGCAAAAAAATAAATTTTCCAGTGATTCAAATTACAAATATTTTCTAGGTTTCGAAAATAAGCCTAAAATTTAAAAAAAGTCATAATTAAATTTTCCAGCCATTTCGATTTGAAAGCCTTTGTAATGTTTGTTGTTATTTCGACAATCTGAACATATTAGCTTCCAAGAGATAACAAAAATCTCAAAGTATAATATCATAACGTTGAAAATCGGATCAATGGTTTTAAAGATTTCGTCGATTGAAAACGGGACTTATAGGGTAGCACTCAGAACACATATTTTCATAATAACCATTCTATGCAAGACCAAATCTTGTACATCAAAGGTCGTTTACCACGCTCTTTTCCAGAAAACTTGTATTGTTGAAATCAAGCAAGTTTTGCTGTTTTTATTATGAGTTGTTTAAAAAAAACGATTTTTTATGCCTTTACAGGGCCTATTACATCCTCACTTCCAGATTGGAAAAGTAGTGACGACATTTTGAGATAGTTTGTGTATGTTCAGTTCAGTAAACTTTGACGGCCTTCCCATTGACAGTAGCAGTGCCGATTCCGGAACTAGTTTGTATAGCACAGCAGTGTTTGAATTATTATTTGAACATTTAATATAAATAAAGAGCTGGGATTAACTGACAGATGGAAGCAGCGTGCGCTGTTGGGGGTTTCGCTGTGGAAATTGATTTAATTACAGATTAACTGTGTTGTTTTTGCATTCAAGAAAATTTAGTTTTCTGTGAATTTTCAGATTTTTATTTTCCGAGTTGCTTTTCACAATGCTTTTAAAATTCTTTGTTGTTCCACTCCATTTCATCAACAACTGTTCCAAATAGCAAATTCTGCAGAATCACTGCAGTGTGAACACAAAACTGCATTCGTAGCAAATTCTTGTGCTCGTTCGATTGAATTTTATTTACTCGACCAAACTATGCTTTCGATTCACTCGTTTTCCATTTTCAAGATTTTCCCGGGATGAAATCAAATTTTCTCACACTACCTCCTCCATCAGACACTACTACTCGGTAGCATACCAGAGAGAGCCACAATGTTGTTATTTGCAAGAATCGATACGAAACCCATTCCATGGAGCAGGACTGGAGAAAAATCTTCCTTCAGCTTTGAATGGTGTAGCATCCTGAAAAAGAAATGCGTCCATTTTCTTTCCATTCGGAAAAAAGTCAAACCAAATTCCGTCAACATTACGAGATTATCTTTCCTTTAATCCACTTAAGAAGCTTCCAGCTTTTCCCGGCCCTGGATCTAATTAAGGAGACCTTCGACTTCGAAAGCTCTCGCTGAAGCAGATCGAAAAATATTAAGCAAATTAAACTTTTTTAATTAAGATTTTAATGGGACGACACTTTCCTCCCTTGTCCCTTTTCTGGATACCGAGAAAATTAGCTTTTTTGACCAAGAAATATGTCCAAGGTTGTCGCCGTCACAAACTAAGCCAAAAGGGACACCCACGCTCCAGAAAAAGGTTCAAAACCAGGCGAACGATATGATGGGACAGCTTTACTGGTTGGGTTATGTGCCCTACAATTACCAGTAGCAGGACCACACACGCAGACATATTCACGTGGGTTGGAAAAGCTGGACCAAAAGTTTTCCATGTCCGCTAGTTTTGCAGAGTTCGATTTGGATAGTTGGCTTTTTGGAGAAGCTTTTCGGCAGATTTTTTTTTAATTTCATGTCGAGTTAGTTGTTGAGTTTTCTTATTTTTTTAAACATGAAAAAAAGAAATCAAATAATGAATTCCTAGTTAAAACTAAATATCAACAATTTTTCCCAATGTAAATTCACTGCAACGTCCATCATGTCCTGTCAAAAGACCAACTTTTCCCTGTTATTTTGGGTTGGGACCTCAACGCAGACAACGACGACACGACGATGATGCTCAAATGAGTCCGACGGTGAAACTCAACCTCGACGATCACCATGATTAAGGGTGAATTGCATGCTGCACACACGTCGTTGATTCAATGCACTTTTAACGAGCCCTGCCCCGTTCCCCCGAGGTTTACCGCAAAACTTTTCGATGAAACATGACGGCCAAGTCTGGGGTTTTGGGGGAAAAGATGGGCTATTTGAAGGTAATGGCCAGTGATCGCATACACGAGTTGGGCTGTGGTTTGACATTGAACTGGTGACTTAACTTGGAGAAAATGGGGCTAAGCGATTTTGTGGTTGGTCATAACTGATTCGTTACAGAACGGGTTGTTTCGGTGGGCAGTTATCGAATATAACTTAGAATGATGGTTAAACATTATTCTTTTCGAATAATATCATTAGATATCCAACAAAATTAGATTCAAGATGATTTTACCTGGGTTTGGAACTTTTTTCAAAAAGCTGTAAACAACTCTAAACACGCGAATTAAAATTAAATGAAATCTGATTGAAAAGGTTAAATTAAGATTAAAATTGAAAGTCTTCTTGATATCGGCAGATTTTCAACATTTACCCATTGGACCTCGGAGGTGAAGTTTGGATGGGAAAAACCGAAAAAAAAATATGAAAAACAAAATTTTCTTACTGTTTGGCCTGCACGGTGCGCTATTTCCATTTAATTATAACCAATGAGTGAAAATATGAAAAACATTTTTTTTCACCAACTTCGCTTAAAAATTGGCGCAGATGCTTTAAAATAACCCAATAAACCGTTTTCCGCCTGTGGAGCAAGGGGTCATATTTTCTAGGCTCCCTACTGGTGAATGAATGTTTTTATTAACCTTAAGGCAATTGAAAATTTATTTCGAGTTTTTGTAAAAGTGTCCACGTGGTTTGCGGATGATCCCTTATGTAATTTTTAACAAACGGCAACTTATTAATCTTAAAAAAAATTGACGATATGTGATAATAGTAGTTTATGCAACAAGTTGCAAAAAGAGGTTTTTTTAAGCACGAGTCGTACATTTATCCAACGAGGTTCACCGAGTTGGATAAATACGAAGAGTGCTGAAAAAATCAAATTTTGCAACGAGTTCCATACAACATTTTTTGCATTTTCAAAAAAACACACACTGAGTGAAATTTTAAGTCCAATTTTCATGTATTTTGTCAATAAATCGTTTGAATCAAAAAAAAATGTTGAAAAGTGCTACTTTTCGAAACAAGTGCTGAAAAGTAGAAATTTTCAGAATTTGTTTTGAAAAGTGTTGCTATTCGATTCTGTTATTTTTGGTACAGAAAAGTAGGCTATTTCGTCGTTCAAGAATGACAGGAAAAGTGAGTAGTTTTACGACGGAATTAGAAAAAAGATGTTACAGTTTAGAAATCAATATTTTTTAAAATTATATTTTTTTTGCTATTTTTTATAGAAAGATGACTGCTACGATTTTTGAAGCATTTTGTGATACTTTATGGATGAAATTTCAAAAGTCAGGCTTGGAATATTTGAGGCACAAAAGAAAGTATCGATGTAGCTCTTTTCCAAAAGTTAGATTTATTTTTAAACGAAATTTGTCTAATTTGAAAAATAGACAAATTTCATTGAAGTTTTTTTACATTAAAAATTAGACCGCAAATTTCCACTTCGAAAAAAAACACTTTTTTGTCAATTTTGATTTGGAGTTTTGGTATTTTCAGAAGGGTTGTTGCAAATGGGAAGGTGGAACCTTTGGCTTGGTTGAAAATCAGGGGGGTTCACGATAAGGGTATTTACAAAAAAAAAAAAAACAAATTATTTAGTTGTGCTTTTGGAAATTTTTCGGTCATAGTGCTCTCAGGGGTATTAAAAAAAAACATAAGATAAATTAAATGTCTTATCTTGAAGGTAAAAGTCTAACAAAAATTAAAAAAAAATGTCCAGCTATATATGTTTTTGCCTTTCTTACTAAAGAAAGGTGAGCAGTTCTCCCAGATTTCGGTCATTCGATTTTTTTGTATTTTTTAATCCGACTGAAACTTTTTTGGTGCCTTTGGTATGCCCACAGAAGCCATTTTGCATCATTTGTTTGTCCATATATTTTTCCATACAAATTTGGCAGCTGGTCGTACAAAAATGATGTATGAAAATTCAAAATCTGTATCTTTTGAAGGATTTTTTGATCGATTTGGTGTCTTCGGCAAAGTTGTAGGTATGGATACGGACTACACTGCAAAAAAATGATACACGGTAAAAAAAACTTGGTAATTTTTTAATTAACTTTTTGTTGCAAAAAAACGCTATCTTAATTTTTTTTAATTTTTTGACCGAGTTATGAATTTTATCAATACTATGTTTTTCAAAAAATCGAAATTCTGGTCGCAAACATTTTTTAACTTCATTTTTCGATAAAAAATCAAATTTGCAAACAAAAAGTACTTTACTGAAATTTTGATAAAGTGCACCGTTTTCGAGTTAAATCCATATTTAGGTTACTTTTCTTTTTTTTTTAATTACACATGTTTGCCCACTTTTGAAAAAAAAAATTTTTTTTGAAAAGCTGAGAAAATTCTCTATATTTTGCATTTTTGAACTTTGTTCATACGACCTTAAGATGCTGAGATATTGCCATGCAAAGGTTTAAAAACAGGAAAATTGATGTTTTCTAAGTCTTGCCCAAACAACACACCATTTTCCGTTGAGCACGCGTGACGTCCGTGTGTGGTAAAAATGTGCTTAATTTTGTGATAGGGGGTTTCTCAGAGCCCACATTATGCATTTAAGCTCTCTTGGGCGCATTCGGGGGATGTGCTGAACCTGAACCAGTTCCATACCAAATTTGAATTTTTCAATTTTTAAGGGACTCGAAGTATGTTTTCACCTGATCAGGTGGTTTTCAAATAAAAATTCGGTCGAAAATTGAAATATTGAAATCATTTAGTTATCCGAAAAATTTCATTATTAAAGCCCTACATCCTCCCAAATTTTTATCCATGTCGGTAATGTGGTTCTTGATTTACAACTGTTGGACTAATATGCTGTGAGAGGAAAAAACCCCTAAAAAGGTGAAAGCCAATTTTTTGCTAAATTCCAAAACTGCTCCTTTATCATTTTATTTAATTTTTTTTTATCTCCATATCATAATCTACGCCATAATCGAGGTTCTGAAACAAATTTCACCTCAATCTACATTTAAAAATGGTCAAACATTGAATATTACGCCCATTTAGAATGCTAGTCTTGATTTATAAAAAAATCTACATATTTTTTTTTTAAAAGATCGCAAAATTTCACGAATGTTCCATGTTTTATAATTGAAAATCGGACCATTAGTTGCTGAGATACCGACTTTAGAAAATGGTGGGTTGTTGGGGTGAGATTTAGAAAACTTCAAAACCCATATTTCTTTTTCTTTAAGCCACTGTACTGTATAGTATTTTTCGATTGCGAATTCAATTTTACATTTATTAATTACTTCATTTTTGTTTTTGCATGAGATTTTGATTTTTTCCAAAAATCACTGTTTTTTTCAAAAAATCATAACTCGGCGGCAGATTTTTTAACCATGTTTCTCTTTGGCTCAAAAGTTGCGGGTTTTTGTCCCCTAAAACATATCAAAAAATCTCTAAAATCAAAAAATACGTATTTTGGGAAATTGAGTTTTTGTGAAAAAAAGTTGATTAAAAAATCTGCAAAAAAAATTTCCATGTACTTATTTTTTCTAAATAGTCCTCAACAATACCTTTAATTTTGCTGAAGACACCAAATTGATCTGAAAATTCAATCATAAGTTACAGCTGGTTGAATATTTACGTACCCTTTTTTTATGGACAGCTGTCAAAATTGTATGGAAACTTGTATGGGTAAACCAATGACACAAAATAGCTTCTACGGTCATAGGGAAGGCCCCCACAAAGTTTGAGCCAAATCAAAAAATACAAATAAAATCCATTTCCGGGTTTGGTAGAGAATTGCTTATTTGGATTATTTTCAACAAAAACATTTACATTTCGATATAAGTGCCGATAGAAAAAAAAATTCAAAAATTGTTCATTAATCCATGAAAATTATTCGTGATTTCAATAAAACGCAATTCCAACTATTCAAAAAAATATGGATCGAAATAGATGAAATCAGTATATTTTGTTAAATCGTACATTGCAGTATTCCAAGTTCCATGTATTCCTAGTGAACGGGTACTGAAATTCGTTCAACCAAATTATTAAAAGAGTTTAAAACCTAATTGATAAAGGTACGAAGTTTAATTATTTTCAAATTAAATTTAAACTGACGGACCATCAACTTCGAGCAGCGGCTTCCTCACTATCATACCAGCACAAATTCGTCCATACAAAGCTCGCCGGGCTCGCCACTCAATTCATTATCCGACGCGCTCCCAACGAAACCATATTGATTCTCCAGCGGCAGCAGGTCCAAAACCTTCGGAAAGCACTTCGCCGTCGACGTTGAACCTGGCGGCGGTGGCGGCCAGGCCTAATCAATTTAATTCCAAACCTTCTCCGCTGCATTTGCCCCCCACCCACCAACCACCACCATTCAATAAATCTATTTCCAGCACTCGAGGCACTCTATCGAAAATAATTCAATTTTCCAGCGCACTTGCCATTCAGAACTTTTACCCCATCCTCCAACTTAGTGGGACGCGAAGATTCCCACGACCACCCACACGTGTGAAGTTCGCCGTGACGTCAGTCCTGGGAAGCTGGGGGTTGGAATTCGGGAAATGTCCGCGCGATTTTAGGGTTAAGATTGCTGATTTGAACTTTTTTTTCGTAATTTCTGCAAAAAAAAATGCATTTGAAAATAGCCCCTTTCAAAACTCAGCCCAAAATATGTACCAAGTAGGTCGAAAATAGGTGCATCTAGGTCCACAATGGGTGCACGAAAACAATTGCAGCAATTTCCGAACACAGCAGGTTGTGACAAACGGGTGCAAAGTTCTTGTGACGCAGACAAACCGCAGTCGATTCACGCGCGATAATTCGTTATGATAGCCGTCAAATATGTATTATCTATCTGTTGGGACAATATTTATGCAATTTGCGAGTGAATCAAATATGGCCGGGATGATGCAGGCTGCCGGTTGAGTGCACAATTGCCAGTTTACATTTGAAATGAGTTTATGACAATTGGATTGAGCGGTTGTGCCAGCTGGATGGTACGTTCAATATTTAAATTGAGTTATAATAGCATAAACGATGCAGAGCCAATTATCGTAGGTAAATCCATTTAAAAGAAATTAATTAGTTTCGAGGAACACAACGGGTTTCGAAATAGCAGCCAAGAAAATTATTCAAATGACTTGAAACAATAAGACAAGAAAAGACAAGAAAAGACAAGAAAATACAAGAAAAGACAAGAAAAGACAAGAAAAGACAAGAAAAGACAAGAAAAGACAAGAAAAGACAAGAAAAGACAAGAAAAGACAAGAAAAGACAAGAAAAGACAAGAAAAGACAAGAAAAGACAAGAAAAGACAAGAAAAGACAAGAAAAGGCCAGAAAAGACAAGAAAAGACAAGAAAAGACAAGAAAAGACCAGAAAAGACAAGAAAAGACAAGAAAAGACAAGAAAAGACCAGAAAAGACAAGAAAAGACAAGAAAAGACAAGAAAAGACAAGAAAAGACAAGAAAAGACAAGAAAAGACAAGAAAAGACAAGAAAAGACGAGAAAAGACAAGAAAAGACAAGAAAAGACAAGAAAAGACAAGAAAAGACAAGAAAAGACAAGAAAAGACAAGAAAAGACAAGAAAAGACAAGAAAAGACCAGAAAAGACAAGAAAAGACAAGAAAATACAAGAAAAGACGAGAAAAGACGAGAAAAGACAAGAAAAGACAAGAAAAGACAAGAAAAGACAAGAAAAGACAAGAAAATACAAGAAAAGACAAGAAAAGACAAGAAAAGACAAGAAAAGACAAGAAAAGACAAGAAAAGACAAGAAAAGACAAGAAAAGACAAGAAAAGACAAGAAAAGACAAGAAAAGACAAGAAAAGACAAGAAAAGACAAGAAAAGACAAGAAAAGACAAGAAAAGACCAGAAAAGACAAGAAAAGACAAGAAAAGACAAGAAAAGACAAGAAAAGACAAGAAAAGACAGAAAAAAGACAAGAAAATACAAGAAAAGACAAGAAAAGACAAGAAAAGACAAGAAAAGACAAGAAAAGACAAGAAAAGACAAGAAAAGACAAGAAAAGACAAGAAAAGACAAGAAAAGACAAGAAAAGACAAGAAAAGACAAGAAAAGACAAGAAAAGACAAGAAAAGACAAGAAAAGACAAGAAAAGACAAGAAAGAGACAAGAAAAGACAAGAAAAGACAAGAAAAGACAAGAAAAGACAAGAAAAGACAAGAAAAGACAAGAAAAAGAGACAAGAAAAGACAAGAAAAGACAAGAAAAGACAAGAAAATACAAGAAAAGACAAGAAAAGACAAGAAAAGACAAGAAAAGACAAGAAAAGACAAGAAAAGACAAGAAAAGACAAGAAAATACAAGAAAAGACAAGAAAAGACAAGAAAAGACAAGAAAAGACAAGAAAAGACAAGAAAAGACAAGAAAAGACAAGAAAAGACAAGAAAAGACAAGAAAAGACAAGAAAAGACAAGAAAAGACAAGAAAAGACAAGAAAAGACAAGAAAAGACAAGAAAAGACAAGAAAAGACAAGAAAAGACAAGAAAAGACAAGAAAAGACAAGAAAAGACAAGAAAAGACAAGAAAAGACAAGAAAAGACAAGAAAAGACAAGAAAAGACAAGAAAAGACAAGAAAAGACCAGAAAAGACAAGAAAAGACAAGAAAAGACAAGAAAAGACAAGAAAAGACAAGAAAAGACAAGAAAATACAAGAAAAGACAAGAAAAGACAAGAAAAGACAAGAAAAGACAAGAAAAGACAAGAAAAGACAAGAAAAGACAAGAAAAGACAAGAAAAGACAAGAAAAGACAAGAAAAGACAAGAAAAGACAAGAAAATACAAGAAAAGACAAGAAAAGACAAGAAAAGACAAGAAAAGACAAGAAAAGACAAGAAAAGACAAGAAAAGACAAGAAAAGACAAGAAAAGACAAGAAAAGACAAGAAAAGACAAGAAAAGACAAGAAAAGACAAGAAAAGACAAGAAAAGACAAGAAAAGACAAGAAAAGACAAGAAAAGACAAGAAAAGACAAGAAAATACAAGAAAAGACAAGAAAAGACAAGAAAAGACAAGAAAAGACAAGAAAAGACAAGAAAAGACAAGAAAAGACAAGAAAAGACAAGAAAAGACAAGAAAAGACAAGAAAAGACAAGAAAAGGCCAGAAAAGACAAGAAAAGACAAGAAAAGACAAGAAAAGACAAGAAAAGACAAGAAAAGACAAGAAAAGACAAGAAAAGACAAGAAAAGACAAGAAAAGACAAGAAAAGACAAGAAAAGACAAGAAAAGACAAGAAAAGACAAGAAAAGACAAGAAAAGACAAGAAAAGACAAGAAAAGACAAGAAAAGACAAGAAAAGACAAGAAAAGACAAGAAAAGACAAGAAAATACAAGAAAAGACAAGAAAAGACAAGAAAAGACAAGAAAAGACAAGAAAAGACAAGAAAAGACAAGAAAAGACAAGAAAATACAAGAAAAGACAAGAAAAGACAAGAAAAGACAAGAAAAGACAAGAAAAGACAAGAAAAGACAAGAAAAGACAAGAAAAGACAAGAAAAGACAAGAAAAGACAAGAAAAGACAAGAAAAGACAAGAAAAGACAAGAAAAGACAAGAAAAGGCCAGAAAAGACAAGAAAAGACAAGAAAAGACAAGAAAAGACAAGAAAAGACAAGAAAAGACAAGAAAAGACAAGAAAAGACGAGAAAAGACAAGAAAAGACAAGAAAAGACAAGAAAAGACAAGAAAAGACAAGAAAAGACAAGAAAAGACAAGAAAAGACAAGAAAAGACAAGAAAAGACCAGAAAAGACAAGAAAATACAAGAAAAGACAAGAAAAGACAAGAAAAGACAAGAAAAGACAAGAAAAGACAAGAAAAGACAAGAAAAGACAAGAAAAGACAAGAAAAGACAAGAAAAGACAAGAAAAGACAAGAAAAGACAAGAAAAGACAAGAAAAGACAAGAAAAGGCCAGAAAAGGCCAGAAAAGACAAGAAAAGACAAGAAAAGACAAGAAAAGACAAGAAAAGACAAGAAAAGACAAGAAAAGACAAGAAAAGACAAGAAAAGACAAGAAAAGACAAGAAAAGACAAGAAAAGACAAGAAAAGACAAGAAAAGACAAGAAAAGACAAGAAAAGACAAGAAAAGACAAGAAAATACAAGAAAAGACAAGAAAAGACAAGAAAAGACAAGAAAAGACAAGAAAAGACAAGAAAAGACAAGAAAAGACAAGAAAAGACAAGAAAAGACAAGAAAATACAAGAAAAGACAAGAAAAGACAAGAAAAGACAAGAAAAGACAAGAAAAGACAAGAAAAGACAAGAAAAGACAAGAAAAGACAAGAAAAGACAAGAAAAGACAAGAAAAGACAAGAAAAGACAAGAAAATACAAGAAAAGACAAGAAAATACTAGAAAAGACAAGAAAAGACAAGAAAAGACAAGAAAAGACAAGAAAAGACAAGAAAAGACAAGAAAAGACAAGAAAAGACAAGAAAAGACAAGAAAAGATAAGAAAAGACAAGAAAAGCAAGAAATACAAAATAGATAAATAGGACTACAAGAAAAAGGAAGACTCATTATATCAAATTGTAGTTGTTAAAGTTTTCCAATTAATACTATCATGAACCCCTTAAATCTCGCAAGTTCATCAAAGTTCGACCCATAAAATGATTAATACATGTCTGTGCAACCTTTCGAACATCCCGAAGAAACTTTGCCGTCTCTCCCACTTTATCACAGGCTAAATTTTTCATTAAAAAACGGCAAACCGGCTTGCCTCTTCGTTCGTCTGCAACATTTTCCCGCCCGACAACGACCAAGACCGAGCTGTGAGAGTTTTCCATCATTAATAATTTGCTCGATGGCAGCCTGGATGCGACACAAAACTTTGGACCTCCTTCGCCGGGAATTTCTCGAGGAGCCCACATCTGTCACGCGGCCCAAACCAGAGCAGAGGTTAAGGTTATGTGCCATGGTTGAGGGGGGAGGGCTGGTTTGCAAATAATTGATTTTGTTGGCAAAAGTTCAAAGTTCAAGTGATGCGGGATCTCTCAGCAATTGCAATTTGTCTTGTGGGATATTGTTCTTGGTGAAAGTGGTTGGTTGTTGGTACTTTCAAGCGTAACTTGCAGTTCTTGGAAATTTACACGAGTGAATTTGACAGCTGTCATGGTGTTGATCAATCTAATCAATATGGTCCACTTTAGCTGATGACCACCTTAAGATAGCTCAAGTGGTGGATGCAGATATTGTGCCTGAAGTCCATGAAATGGCAGCAAATTTCCTGTGAAGTTATCACATGTACTTTTGTACGGTACCTTAAAACACCGATAGTTTGACAACGTCTAAAATTCTGAATGTTCTATCTTTAATCGATAAACTTTTGAACAGCAAAATGAATTCCATCAAATCAACGATATCCTACCTTAGCTATTGGAATTCCTGTAAAACAACAAGTTCAAAATTGAGATTCTCCACCGACGATCGCTAAACCACACACCATCGACGTTGTCATCACAACTGATGGCCCTAGAAGCCACAAAACACACACACAGACACGTACATAACCTCCAACGATGTGTGCAACATTCCGTAGAATCCATCGACTCCGACTGTGGCTGGCTGGACTTGTCTTGTTCGGACGCGTGACAGGTGTTGTGTTCTTCCTCCCTCTCGAATACACCAGCACAACACAATGCATGGTGGTTGCGTGACGGAACTATGTAAATATCAGCGAGTCCAGCATACGGTTCCTCACGGCGGACAGGATAGGACGGAAATGGTGTTGTCCGTTGGGCTGGGTGGTTCGCAGGTGCAGTGACGGTAGGATTACAGCCCGAAGGCGGAATTTGCAACTGGCGGGACAGGGATGGGAAAACAGTACAAATTAACAATTACCTAGTTCTAATTTTTCCCAAACAATCTGTTTACATGTGATTTCATATAATATTTTCCTTAATACTGTTTCCAATATCCAAATCAGAAATTTCATTTCAGTATTTAAAATCATAACTCTAAATCCTACTACACATTCTAATTTCACTTAATGCCTAAATCCTATGTCCATCTCTCTATAATAAATTTTAATCCTATGTCTTGGCCTAACCTTAAATAAAAAATAAAATACCTTGAATATTATATCGTATCCCTAACTGCTAAGTTATATTTTACAATCCTTATCTTTAAATCTTAAAGTCATCAAAACTTCGTATCTTCGAACACTTTCATTTTTGGTGTCGAAAGGCTGAATCTCAAACGACCGAATCAATCTTCAAATCGACCGAATGATTAATCTTCAAATCTTCAAATCTTCAAATCTTCAAATCTTCAAATCTTCAAATCTTGAAATCTTCACATCATCAAATCTTCAAATCTTCAAATATTCCAATCTTCAAATCTTCAAATCTTCAAATCTTCAAATCAATTGAATCTTTGAATCTTTGAATCTTTGAATCTTTGAATCTTTGAATCTTTGAATCTTTGAATCTTTGAATCTTTGAATCTTTGAATCTTTGAATCTTTGAATCTTTGAATCTTTGAATCTTTGAATCTTTGAATCTTTGAATCTTTGAATCTTTGAGTGATTATGAACACTAAAATGTATTTAATACGGGTAATTCTCCACCAACTCACACAGCAGTTGCCCCGACCCCTCTTCGATTTGCGTGAAACTTTGTCCTAAGGGGTAACTTTTGTCGTTGATCACGAATCCGAGGTCCGTTTTTTTTTGATATCTCGTGACGGATCCTCGGATCGTGATTGATCTCGTACGACCCCTTCCATTTTTGAACATGCGAAAAAAGAGGTGTTTTTCAAAAATTTGCAGCCTGAAACGGTGATGAGATAGAAATTTGGTGTCAGAGGGACTTTAATGTAAAATTAGACGCCCGATTTGATGGCGTACTCCGAATTCCGAAAAAACGTATTTTTCATCGAAAAAAAGACTAAAAAAGTTTTAAAATTAAAAATTTAAAAATTCTTATATTTTCCGTTACTCTACAGTAAAAAAATTAGGAACATTTCATTTTTTGGGAAATTAAATGTACTTTTCGAATCCACATTGACCCAGAAGGGTCATTTTTTCATTTAGAACAAAATTTCTCATTTTAAAATTTCGCGTTTTTTCTAACTTTGCAGGGTTATTTTTTAGAGTGTTACAATGTTCTACAAAGTTGTAGAGTAGACAATTACAAAAAATTTGATACATAGATATAAGGGGTTTGCTCATAAACATTACGAGTTATCGCGATTTCACGAAAAAAAGTTTTGAAAAAGTTGGTCGTCATCGATCATGGCCGTTCATGGTCACCCGCGACAGACACGGACGACGAAACAAAGAGAAACGCAAAAAGTAACTTTTTCAAAACTTTTTTGGTAAAATCGCGATAACTCGTGATGTTTATAAGCAAACCCTTATGTCTATAGCATTCCATTTGAAAGAGCCTAAACCAAAAAGTTCTCCGAAATAAATTCTTGGGCTCAAAATACTAGACCCGATTTTGTTTGGCCACAGGCTACATCGTTAGGTGGTTCAAAAATGGTTTTGTCTTTTCGTAAAACCACTTTTCTAAAAATCATCTGCGCCATTTCATCCGATTTGGTCTGCGCAAAAGAGGTGATATTTGGCTATTTGGGAAAAATAGTAAAGTTCAAAATCTAGCTTAACTATTGAAAAGTCGTATGAAAACTTAAAATGCGTTTTGACCGTGTCTGGACCAGAGCCTATGTCGAAAATATTTATCGGATTCTGAAAATTTCACATAACATATCAAAATTATGTCGAACCGTACGTTTTGGAGATACGATTTTTGAAAATAAATCGTACGCGATATTGCGCAAAACGAAATGACGAAATCGGCAAAAATCATCTCTTTTTCACTAAAACTGTGATAACTTTAATTTCAGCGATGACCTATACATGTCTGGGTACCAAAATTTTCGTAATTGAGAGACGCAACTTTTGGTACCATAACATCTATAGGTCATCGCTGAAATTTTAAAGTTATCGCAGTTTTAGTGGAAAAGTTGATTTTGCCGATTTCGTCATTTTCCGTTTTTGCGCGTGGCGCGTCGAAAACGCAGTTTTTTTCAAAAATCATATCTCGAAACGTACGGTTCGACATCGCCAATTTTTGATATGTTAGTGAAATTTTCGAGGAATCCGATAAAATATTTCGACATAGGCTCTTTTGTCCAGACACGGTCAAAACGCCATTTTAAGTTTTCATACGACTTTTCAATAGCGTTAGATTTTGAACTTTTACTATTTTTCCCAAATAGCCAAACTCATCACCTTTCTTTTGCGTCTAAGACAGCTAAAATCGGATGAAATGGCGCGGAGATATGATTTTTAGAAAAAGTGGTTTTTTGAAAATGACGAAAATTGCCATTTTTGAACCACCCTAGCACGATGTAGGCCAATTTAATGGCAAAACAAAAAAATACGGGTCTAATTATTTTGGCCAAGGAACCCCCAGAAAAATTTTGAGCCCGATCGGAGAACTTTTTTTTTGGTTTAGGCTCTTTTCAAATGGAATTGCTGTATATATCAACATTTTTGTAATTGTCTGCTCTACAACTTTGTACAACATTGTTTCACTCTAAAAAATAACCCTGCAAAGTTAGAAAAAACACGAAATTTTGAAATGAAAAATTTTGTTCTAAATGAAAAAATGACCTTTCTGTGTCAAGGTAAATTCGAAAAGTACATTAAATTTCTCTTAAAATGACATGTTCCAATTTTTTTTACAGTTGAGTAACGGAAAATGGGAGAATTTTTAAAACATTTTTACTGTTTTTTTCGATGAAAAATACGTTTTTCGGAATTCTGAGTACGCCATCAAATCGGGCGTCTAATTTTTCATAATGAGATAGAAATTTGGTGTCAAAGGGACTGACACCAAATTTCTATCTCATCACCGTTTCAGGCTGGATGGAAGGGGTCGTACCGCCCCTCCGTCACGAGATATCAAAAAACGCACTTCGGATTCGTGATCAGGGACAAAAGTAACCCCTTAGGACAAAGTTTCACGCAAATCGA
Organism: Culex quinquefasciatus; assembly: GCF_015732765.1. NCBI lineage: Eukaryota > Metazoa > Arthropoda > Insecta > Diptera > Culicidae > Culex > Culex quinquefasciatus. The sequence goes on along the minus strand of NC_051861.1, from coordinate 82,782,770 downwards.
AGAGGGGTCGGGACAACTTTTCCCGATTTCGTGTGAGTTGGTAAAGAATTACCCATACATTTTTTTAGGCTGGATCATAGATATTTTGATGCGTATAATTAGGGAAAGTGAAATTTAAAGATTTCGCGGACAGCGAAATTTGTCTTTTTCCGCGAAATCTCGTAAATTTTTATGTATGTGTGAAACTGTAACGATTTTTCTCAAAATATTTTATCAAACTCAATTAAGAATAATAATAATCTTAAGAACTTCTGTAGAATGAAGTGAGGGAATACCCTTGTTCGATTATTTATTTGAATTTTGACTTTTTCTTGGACGGTTTAAAATTCTTGTAATTCATCAATTTTGTCAAATATTTTTTTTTCAAATAACATTATTATAAATATTTTAATCATAAAGACTATTTGAGTGAATTTGATTAGTTTTCAATTAAAAAGCTTGAAATGAACCATTTGAAGAATTCTTTGGATGTTTCAGTTTTTTAGAAACTATCTTAATTTAATCATTTTTTTATTCGCTGTAGTATAAAATATTCTACTATTTTATTTGAAAGCTATAATTTAAAAAGAAATTAAAAGAATTAAGCTTTGTTTTATTCAAAATAAAATAAAGAGTATTTTTCATCTTTGTAATCACCTTTAAAAAATATTTCATATTTTTTTCTGCGTCTCGTTTAATTTTAACAATATTTAATTTTTTGGGTGAATGATTTCCGGTAATGTTAAGTAAGTTCTTTTTTTTTTAATAAAAATTTCGATATCGTAACAAATTTTTTTTTGCCTATTGATTTTAAATTTAGTTCTTGAAAAGAGAGATGGTAACCTTGTAAAATATTTTGAATGAAAACCTTTAAAATTGTCGCAGAAAATTCAAACTATTTTACTAATTTTGCCTGAACAAGATTGTCCCGCACGTGTGGATCAATCGGACCGCGCCCTGGACTAACAATCCAGAGGTCAGCGGTTCGAATCCCGTGGCGGGTGCTCTAACAATTCTTTGTGTAAATATGGGTATTCGGCGCCGTCGCTCCGTGCCATACTTTCATACACTTAGGAGCCCAGGGCGGCGAAGTCCTTGTAGATAAAAGGAAGACACTATTGGTTGGTACTAGCAAAGGTGGTCGACAGCTATAAAGTTAACTTTGTTTCGTTTAAGAGCGAGTTTTTCACCAATGTGTAACAGGTCGTATCGAGGTGCTCCGATTTGGATGAAACTTTCAGCGTTTGTTTGTCTATACATAAGATGAACTCATGCCAAATATGAGCCTTCTACGACAAAGGGAAGTGGGGTAAAACTGGCTTTGAAGTTTGAGGTCAAAAAAACATAAAAAATCTTAAAATTGCTCGCATTTCCGTAAAATTTCATCAATTCCAACTCTCTTAGATGCATTCGAAAGGTCTTTTGAAGCACTTCAAAATGTGCCATAGACATTCAGGATTGGTTTGACTTTTTCTCTTAGCTTTTGCAAATTACTGTCAAAAATGGATTTTTTTAAAACCTTAATATCTTTTTCCAACAGCCTCCAACACCCATACTCCCATAGGTCAAAAGATAGGTAATTTCATGGACTATAAGCCTATGTATTAACTTTTTGGCCAATCGCAGTTTTTCTCATAGTTTTTCGATTTTTCTACAAACATTTTGCAATTTTTGCCCTGGCCTCCATAGCGGCTTTTTTGGTCTCATTTTGTCATATTCGGAATCCTCGGACAATTTCACGTAAATTAGAAGTATTTGTAAATTTGATTGGAAAAATTGCCATTTAGATGAATTAAAATATTTTTAACATTTTGTTGGATAAGGGGTAAAACAGGTTTTCGCTACTTGATACAGCATTTGACGTTTTGATCATAGGTAAATAAAATCTATTTCTTTTTTCAAAATGTTTTATTTAATTATTTTTAAATCAAAATTGCAATTCCAATACTTCTAACTTACGTAAAATTGTCCGAGGATTCCGAATATGACAAAATTGAGACCAAAAAGTGCCGCTATGGAGGCCTACAGGGCAAAAACTAACGTTGTAAAATGTTTGTTGTAGAAAAATCGAAAAACTATGAAAAAAACTGCGATTGGCCAAAAAGTTAATACCGTAGGCTTATAATCCATGAAATTACCTATCTTTTGACCTATGGGAGTATGGGTGTTGGAGGCTGTTGGATAAAGATATTAAGGTTTTAAAAAAATCCATTTTTGACAGTAATTTGCAAAAGCTAAGAGAAAAAGTCAAACCAATCCTGGATGTCTATGGCACATTTTGAAGTGTTTCAAAAGACTTTTCGAATGCATCTAAGAGAGTTGGAATTGATGAAGTTTTACGGAAATGCGAGCAATTTTAAGATTTTTTATGTTTTTTTGACCTCAAACTTCAAAGCCCGTTTTACCCCACTTCCCATTGTCGTAGAGGGCTCATATTTGGCATGAGTTCATCTCATGTATAGACAAACAAACGCTGAAAGTTTCATCCAAATCGGAGCACCTCGATACGACCTCTAGAACAAACCGAGCAATATTTACAAATACTGCCTCTTAAGTTCATTTTAAAAAACGCACACAAATGCAAGAATTTCGAAAAGCTTAAGAGTTTCTTTCCCAGAAAACTTCCCCGCTGCAACGTAATACAAATAGAAAATTTAAAAAAGGAAGATCCCACCATCAGGATAATAACAAACTGTCCCGTGTGGAAGTCGTTACGAGAAGGGACCTGAGTAAACATCCGGACGATCCATGGTGTGATGGTTCTACTCCTTTTGCTGCTCTCGAAAGCCAGAATCCCATCCCATCAGTATCGGAAAGGATATTGAGAATGTCCAGTTGTTTTCATATCCGGCGTGTCCTGGACGAAGCACGCACACACACACACGTCATCGCGGCGAACCGTTATTAGCTGGGTGGACTATCCTATCGGCGCTTCACCGAACGGGTTCTGATGGGGGAAAGTTTCAATCCGTTGTTGTTGTTGTTGTTGTTGTATTTGTGGGACGCAAAGAACGAGTTTTGTTCCGCCATGTTGAGCATTGTCCCGATTGTGGCTAAGGCTGTGGAGCTGCAATGCAAGCGGAAAATATGGTTGAGTTGAGGATGATACAATTATAATTGTACAAGTGGATTTCAGTGATGCGTCGTTGCGGAAGAACATGACGTGGCGCTGGGACAGATGTGGTGGGACTGACCACCATTCTGTCATGCGTGTTTTGTCCGGTTGGTTTTGTGTCAACATTTTGAATGCCATTCAGTAGAAACTTACACTAAGAAAATTGGAACGAGACAAACAAATACGACAAAATGGACACAAATGAGACATTTGGGAGAACTGGGACAAATGAGTCTATTCGAACATTTGAGACGATTGAGACAAAAACATAAATTCATGTTGAGATGTGGGACAAATGAGACAATTGGAACAACTAAGACAAATTCTGTCCCATTTGGATTCAATCCAGATAGTTATTGAGACAGTTGAGACAGATAGGTCACTTTGGCCAGCACTGCCCGATTCTCGAAGGCGTGTTTATTATTACAACGAGTTCACAGCGCGGCAGATGCGCCTTGCCACCGGTGGTGGTGCCACAACAAAATAACACAACCCAATTTCATTCTATTAGTGCTGTTTGCCAGCGATAGAAATAAACAAATTGTAGCTCTGTTGTGGTGTTGGCTTTTGTTAACGGAGAGAGAGAGAGCGAGAAAGGTTACATGGTGGCAGTAGGTATTCCTTGCTAATTAATTGTAACTGGGTACTGGCGATGCTACGGTGTGGGTGGTCACTGAGAAAATTGTTCCGGAGGGAGCAAAACATCATGAACTAGGGACCGAAGGACTTGTTGTTTGGACATAATTTGCTACCTTTTTTGTTGGCTTCCCCTGGCAATGAAAGCACATTTGTTTCTTGGCCCAATTCAAACAAATAATTGTGGGGGAGGATGAATAACCGAAAAGAAAAGGAAGTATTTTGGTGAGGCACGTTGTTTCACGTCGTTGTGAAGTTTTTCGTTTGTATTTTTGCCTTTTTGTCTCATTTGTCTCACTTTCCTTTTTTGTATTCCAAGCTCCTTCAAGTGTCGTTCTATCTAACAAGCCTCATAATCACTTCATTAAACCAAAACTATCATTTTGCTATTCTTTTTATGAAGGCTAGTTTGCTGTCCCACTTTCAACGTCCTTATATTTTGTCAAACTTCATCATATTCCGTTCTCAACGCCATCTTGTCTTATTAATCAAATCATTACCTCCATTACTAACAAATAACAAATAACAAATAACAAATAACAAATAACAAATAACAAATAACAAATAACAAATAACAAATAACAAATAACAAATAACAAATAACAAATAACAAATAACAAATAACAAATAACAAATAACAAATAACAAATAACAAATAACAAATAACAAATAACAAATAACAAATAACACATAACAAATAACAAATAACAAATGGGTCATTCCATCTGAAGCGGAACAGCATTTGAAAATTACCCTCTCCGATCCTGCTCAAATTTGGCAGGGCTGTTGATACTATCAAAACATGCAAGAATCCCGAATTTCATCCAAATCGGACCACCCCCTCCATTTTTACCTCCCCAAAATCGACTTTTTGACGATTTTTGACCAAACCTCCTAGTTTGAAACGACGATAACTCAGGAACCACAAATCTTAGAGGTCGGTCTTAGACTCAATTTGGAAGGAAATTGGTCGTAGAATCCATTTCGTGATCAAAATTTAGATTAATTTTTTTTCTACCTGTATTGCGCAATTGAAAACTTTAAGCGGCCGTATCTCAAAACACCCCAACTTATTTTTTTATTTGACTCACCATCGTGTTCCCGGCCAATTTTACATAAGAATCACTTATCGACAGAAATGAATATGTTTTGTTCCAGAGATATCGAATTTTAAAGTTTTGTGTTTTCGAGATTACCTACATTAGCTTCATTCGCCGCATCTGCTAGAAGCACACAGGCGGGCTGATCAATAACTGCAACCTGTTCATTTATTGAAATAATATTTCATCATAAATAATCTTTATCAAATTGGGCAAAATAACAAATAACACTGTAGAACTGGAGTTTAATCGCGAATGTTTATCTGTTAAAACAATGAATGAAGTGAATTTCTAACAACCCACAGGACAGAGCAATAACGACACACAGTAAAGGGCAGAATTGGATTCCGATGCAAAATGCAATTAATCTTGTTAGTAACACTGAACAATAAGTGCACGATACATTATTGAGTTAAAAATATGAATTAAAATGAATAAATTTTGTTGATTTGTTGTACTCTAGTGAAGGACGATCACAAGGAGTAGGAAAAGGATTTCTGTAGAGTATAAAACTGAAAAATGTAAGAAAATCACAAAGTTTGATCTGCTGCAAAGCGGCTAATTCCCCAAATTTTGTTGCGATGATTTCGACATCGTCCGAACAACAGTGTTTTTTTCTTTTGTCATTCTTGGATTCTTGGAACACAATACGGCTGCTATCCTCACGTATAAAGGATTTTTTTTAAATAAAATGTACCTTGACCAAAATCATCTTTTAATCAAATGGAGCTGGCTCACAATATAAAAATTGATTTAATATGATCAATCTTTTAACCCATAAATGAGATTTGACAAATTAGGTGTAACAACTATAATAATAATAATAATAATAAAGAGTTTTTTTGCTGAATGGCACTATTTTGCTACCGCCCATGATTAGGCCTAGTCATGGCCTGAGGTACTCAAATGTTAGCAACACGTAAATAAACGGTGCATTCAAAATAACCCAATAAATATTTTTTCACAAAAATAGATTGATCTGGCTGGGAACAGCATCTAATTCCAGCGTTCTTCTAATGTTGCCATATCAGCGCTTTGGCATTCAATTACAGCTGATTAAAAGCGTTTTCAACTGAAATCGAGTGTTAAATAGCTCAATAAGAAAGAAGTGAACAAGCAAGTTTCTATCAAAAGTTTTGCAAAATTTGTTGTTTAAATAGTGAAAATCTCGGGTGAGTTTTCAAAAGCCGTAAGAGCCACCGTGACCTCCGACACTAATATTTATTTTTCTCCCAATTGTAACAAAATTTTTTTTTTTCAGTTTGGGGCACTTGAGAGACGAGTTGATGAACAATCTTAAGCATTTTTGAAATTTGTTTTTCGTAAGTA